>NC_081557.1:106669521-106751249 GCF_022355385.1 Mustela nigripes
AGACCTGTACCCCTGGGGATAAAAATATATGTTTATAAAAAATAAAAAACTAAAAATAAATAAATAAATAAATAAATAAAAATAAAAATAAATTAAAAAAAAAGATTGTAGCTCAACCCTTATGTAACACCATACAAAAAATTAATTCAAAATGGATCTGGTCTTAACTAAGACTTAAAACTATAAAACTCTTGGGGGAAAAAACATAGGACAGAACTTTACAACACTGGATTTATTAACAATTTCTTGCATATGACACCAAAGCCATGGACAATAAAAAAAAAAAAGACAAGTTGGGCTTCATGAAAATTTAAAAATGTATATCAAAAGATACTATCAACAGTAATAAATGTAACTGACAGAATGAGAGGAAGTATGTGCGAATCATTTATCTTTTAAGGGATTAATATCCAGAATATAGAGAGAACTCTAAAAACCCAAAGACAACAACAAAGCAGGAAAAAAAAAACACAATTCAAACATGGGAAAATAACTTGAATAGACATTTCTCCAAAAAGATATGTACAAATAATCAATAAGCACATGAAAAGATGTTCAACGTGGATAGAACTAGAGGGTATTATGCTTAGCGAAATAAGTCAATTGGAGAAAGACAACTATCATATGATCTCCCTGATAGGAGGAAGTGGAGATGCAACGTGGGGGCTTTGGGGGGTAGGAAAAGAATAAATGAAAGTAGATGGGATTGGGAGGGAGACAAACCATAAAAGACTCAATCTCACAAAACAGGTTGTGGGTTGCTGGGGGGGAGGGGGGAAGGGAGTGGGTGGTGGGGTTAGGGACATTGGGGAGGGTATGTGCTATGGTGATTACTGTGAAATGTGTAAACCTGGTGATTCACAAACCTGTACCCCTGGGGATAAAGATACATTATATGTTTATAAAAAAATTAAAAAATTAATTAAAAAAATCTTCAACATCACTAGTCATTAGGGAAATGCAAATCAAAACTACAATAAGATACCATCTCATACCTAATAAGATGACTACTATACATGCATAATACATAAAAACAGGTACTGGAGGGTTTATGGGGAAATTGCAACTCTTGTGCACTGTTGGTAGGAATGGCAAATTACCTAATTTCTATAAGCCTCTGTTTTCTCATTTGTAAAACAGATTAAAACACTTTCTATTTTCCAATAAATTTAATTGAGATTGTGTGTAAAGCTCTCACATAAAATGATCAGCATTCAAATGTATCGAGATCAGCATCATTATCATCATCATCATCTCTGCTACCAAGTGACTGAGCCAGAGTTCCAGTCTAGGATGCTCTAATCTTCTTATTCAAATTCTGGATCTTCATTCCTGACAACTGAATTCTCGTTCAGCAACCAGAAGTCCTTCCTGATAAGATGAAAAGGGAGAAGGGAGAAAAGAAGGCCTCAGCTCCATATGTTTCAGCTGCCTTTGGCTGTTCCAAATCACCCTACAAATGGTGAGGTCCCAGAAATTAGTGGCTCCTCATGGCTTCTCCCATACCTCCCTCCCAATATTTTTGACTTTCATCCCCACCATAGATGCATACCCATACTTCATAGATGAGAAAACTAAACAGAAGATCAATGAAGAGGAAGGGCCTGGTCAAGTTACACAGCCAGCTAGAAACAAGACCCAGGACTAGAGCCCCAGACTGTCTTCTTTCTCCATCCTTTGCTTCTATCAGGAGCTGGTCTCTTGGTGGCCTTCTCCTGGTGCAGGATACACCCTCTGGTATCTGGGAGGGAAGAAGGAGATTAGGGGACACCACCATAGAGTCTGGGCAGACTTGGGGAAAGACTTGACTTAGGTCTGAATAAACAGAGGTGCTCCATTGGCAGAGGCAAGTGGGGAAGACCATACAGGCAAAAAGGCAACTAGAAGAAAATGGAAGTAGAGATGATAAGTCAGCAGACATGCTCCTAGAGCCTGTTCCCTCCCTGTCATTCTGATAGCCGCCCTGAGCATGTCTCACCCCTGTGAACATGTCCACTTTCAGGATGAGAGCCTAATGCCCCAGCCTGACTTGTTCTCAGAGCTGTGATGTCAGAGCTGTGATGAAGAGAAAAGCACTGGGTTATCTTTATAAACTGAATCTATGGGTCCAATAAACCATTGCTGTCAGCAGTTGGAATTGGTAGGAGATAAGATTGGGGAATTTTGACAACCAGTCTGTGGAGTCTGGCTGGACAGGAACATCTAGGAACTCCAAGAGGCAAGGGTCCCCAAGGTGTGACCAGCTAAATTCCTGCCTGCAGGGACAACAATATTGGGCCAAACATGGTGACCCTCAAGATCATCAGTGGGTCCCGCAGGGCCTTGCAGTTATGGCACATAAGGCAGAGGCCTGCACTGGATAGGAACACCTGGGAGGAGCCCTGGTCATGTGCCCCGGTCATAAATCTCAGGCCTCCATAGTATGTTCGAACAGGCTTGGAAAACTGTAAAGTGCTGTCTCAGTGGAAGGGTGGAAGAGTTGCTTTGGGGAACAAAGACCCCTGGGCCTTGATGACAAGTGTCATCCACCTGGTGCTTCTCCTGGAGCCCAGCATTACCCAGTCTTGAAGGGGATTAGGCTGCAGAAGAAGGGAGAGGGCTGCTGCTAGGCTCAACTGCGCTGGCGAGCTGGCACTCTCTCCCACGTCTTCTAATTAATAGTCAGGATTAGCAGCTGCCGTCGCTGGGCCAATGCCATCTAATCACAGCCGCTCAGACTCCTGGGTGCGCAGTGTCCCTGCGCCTCCCCCAGCCCTTGGAGAAATGCCTTCTGAAATTAAAACAACAACAAAAACAAGAAGAAATCCATCCTCCTACCCCTGCCCAGTGCCTCCTGGGACTGGAGTTGTGCCTGCCTCTCATCTCCGAGATGAAAGCAGAAGGCCCCACTTCCCTGGGGCCACTCTCCATGGGGAGGGTTTCTTGAAGCTGCTCTGAGAAAGCACAGGATCCTGTCATGCCAGCCCACTGGTAAGATGCACCCAGAGACAGTGACTCTCCTAGATGATGACAATAACAGTGTCATTATTCTTATGGCTGACATTTTTTGAATGCTTACTGTGTACCAGGCATAATTCTAAATTAATTATTTATTAGTTATGGACCAATTATTCACATAGCCTAATAGATAAATACCTCTACCATCCCTCTTTTACAGAGCGGCAGTCAAGGTACAGGGTGGTTAAGTCACTTGACTGAAGTCACACAGCTGGCAATTGATGGAGGTAAAATTTGAACCCAGGCTCTCAATTGAAGCACTGTGCGCTGTGGAAGGAGAAATAAGGAGTCCAGAGACCTGTCTTTCAACTTTCCTCACCTTCTTAGCTTCTGAGGCATGTCTGCAAATCCTGGGGCTCTGAGAAGCACACTTTACAAACACCTGTAGAAAGTCCTCTGCTGGAGTCCTATCCCCAGTGACCCATGCTATATCCCAGAATCACTCACTCTTCTGCTGAGAACTGGGTGAAAGAGACATGTGGAAGGTCTGCTTTCCACCAGAAACCAGGAGTGAGTGGTCAGAGATCCTGGGAAGGGTGCTCGGCCTATACCAGCACTCACAGAGACTTTCCCTGGAGGAGTCACCTACCTTCTCATGTAAGTCTGTCCCCCATAATTCACAGGCTACACCCTCAGTATGGATCTGACTCTGGCTTGCTCTTAATGGTCTCTACCTCTTTTTAGTGCATCATCTACTTCCTCTGCCCATTCTCATTTTACACATTCCACCCATAAACATTCAAGGACCATCTACTGTACACTAGACCCTACTAGGGGTGAATGGTAAAAAGATAATAGTGTTCCCTGCCCTCAGTCAATGCTCCTGCTGAAAGCTCTAGTTGTTCTCATGCTCCTTGTCTTCCCATGGCTATCTCTCAGGGCTCCCATGGGAGCACTTCTCAGTAGAGGTATTCGTGCTTCTCATCTGACACTTCCATTTTCCTGATGGCAAGGGTGTCCCTCTGGAGCCGCATAATTCTGGGGCCCTGTTCCCAACCAGCACCAAATGTTAATAATTCTGAGTCACATTTACATTATAGACCTACTTTCTGGTGGGTCAATCAGGTAAGCTAATTGCAGCTAAGGTGTTACTTGCCAATGGTAAATCCATGAGGTTGCTATAAGCAGTGGGAAAAAAAAAAACAAACAAACAAACAAAAAAAAACAAAAACAAAAAAAAACAACAACCATAGAATTTGGTGTCAAAGAAAAAGTCTCAGAGCCTAACAAGGCTACTTATTAGCAATAGTGGGCAGCCCCTAAGAGGATCCTCATTAATCTCCCCCTCCTCATATCCATGTCCTTGTGTAATCCCTGCCATGGGGTGAGGACTCACTGACTCACTTTAATGATTAGAATATGGTAGAAGTAATGGCATGCCATTTCCAAGATTCTCTTTAGAGCCCTCACATTAGAGGAAACAAGCTGCCCTGGTGTGTGTAGCACTATGGAGTAGCTCATGTGGCAGAGAGCTGATACTTCCACCAAAAGTCAGAGACCCTGAGATGCATGAGTTTCCAATGGATCCCTAACTCTCCAGCTGAGTCTTGAGATGACCACAGCCCTGAGGAGTACACTGCAGTTTATGGGATACCCTGAACCAGAAACACCCAGAGAAGCTGTGCCCAGATCCTGACCCACAGGAACTGAGTGATAATAAATGCTGTTATCTTAAGCTGCAGAAATTTGGGGTAATTTGTTATGCAGTAATAGATAAATAATATACTAGCTGAGTGATATTGTACAGCATTTCTGTTTTCTCATTTTATTATAGGAAAACTGCAAATATACTTAAAAATAGAGGTAGTATAATACAGCCCCCATGCGACTATCACTCAGTTTCAATGATTATTCACACAAGGCCTCTTGTTTTATCTCTATCTCCAATGGGCAAATTGTTTAACTTTTCTTGGCCTTTATTTCTTCATTTCTAAAATAATGTGTTTTAAAGCGTTAATGCCTCAGTGATTACCTGAGTTAATACAGGTAAAGTAATATAGTTGCTTGAATATAGTATAACACCAAGGACTGTCTACTCCTGCCTCTTCTTCCTTTCACATTTTAGGTAACTGAGATGTACAAGGCCCTGCGGTTCCTTAGTCCAAAGGGGTGACCTGCTGAGGCCTTTTAGACGACAGATTAGAAGCAGTGATCTTACAATAATAACATGAGGGCAAGGGCCCAGCACAAAGGTTTTGTTCATACTTTTTGTGTATGCATCATCAAAGAAATTATCATGGAAATATCATTCTCTTATTCTACCCATGAAATAACAACATGTTTTCAGAGTGATTATCTTGCCAGAACTGAATACCGGATAACCAAGATATGGGCCCTTGCCTTTAAAGAACACAAAGTCTTGAAGTGTAGACTCACACTCCAGCAACCATGACAGCACTTTTCTCATTGGGCTGTAGAGGTACAATAATCACATATATGGGAGAAATATTTGTTGGGAGAATACCAACAAGAAATACTTCTTGTTGGTGCCCATGGAATGACATACGTGAAAATGTAACATTCAGACCTGCAGAGATGGTGTTGCAGAGAGAGGAACAAGCAAAGAGATGTCCAAACAAGTCCTTGGACCTGAGGGTAGGTAAAGTGGGGGACATTTCAGTGATGTGGTAGTAATGAAGGGATGAGAAATTAAGGCAGCAAGAAATGCCTGCTCTACAGAGAGGCTTGAGGATAGGATGGAAGGAGGGGAGGCAGAATGAAGAGGGGGGCATTTCTTGGGCATGAGTGTAGACAGAAAGTACCAAGAAGATGGGGAAAAATTGAGATGCAGAAGAAAAGAGATAATTGATGGCACAAAATCCTAAAGGTGATATTACAAATTGGGATGAAGAACAAGAGGTAGCAGAGCAGGATGTCCTTTTTGAGGAGGTAAAAGGATCATTGGCAATATTGATGTCTTTAGAGCTTGGAGTCTAAAGGATTCTATTTTCTCAGTTATGTGGGAGGCAAGGTCATCTGCTGAACATGAAGATGAGTAAGACTATCGAAGAGAAGTATTCACCATGGGTAGAGAATATGAATCCATTCATTAGAGGCCATTTCTCTGGGTCAGCCAGCTGTGAGAAGTGCAGTGAGAACTGGCAGATTCAGTGGACAGGGAAGAAGGAAGAGGCATCTGGATGCTGTGACCACCACCCAAGGAAAGGTAGCTAGAGGAGAGTGATAAGGTGGACACTGTAGTGGGGGCAAGGGTAGTACCAGGTTGAAAGGAGAAAGGCAGAACAAATCAATATGAATAAGGTCTACAGGCAAACTTCATTTTCCCCAAAGAAAGTCAGTGTGCAAACATGTTTTAGGACAGAGCAAAGGGAAAGATGCCATAACCATTTCTAGGGTTTGTGACCCCTGGTTACAACAACCCAGCCAAGAAGGGGAAGTTGTGTGGTGCTCGGAGGGGATATAGGTGTGCAGATCCAGGGCTATGCCATCCCAGAAGCTAACTTGTAGGGCAGAGAGGAGTGTGGGCCATCATCTCCCACAACGTCTTTCAACACCCTGGCACAGATGAGCCCAAGACATTTACAACTTCCAATCCTCTTTTTACGATGCTTGGAACTTGTAGCCATCTGTTATGCAGGGCTTTAATGCGAATCTGAGTTTGCTTTTATGGTTTCAATTAACCTAATAATAAAGCCGGGCAGGCAGGCCCCTGATGAATCTTCTCCCACCCACTTCCTGGAAAGATTCCCAGCCCCCTCCCCCAAGATAAAAGACCATGATGGTCTCATCCTGCAGCTGGAAACCTTTCACATGGTATCAAGCATGTTCTGTTTGCACCAAATAACCTTTATCCCATCTCTACCATAGTTGTAGCTAAGGACCTCCTCAAAGAAATAATTCCCTGCCCCAGGGCCAGTTCGTGGTCTGCCATGACAGATGCCACGTTAGTACAGGTTACTCAGGCCAGGAGGTGTTTCCTGAAGCGTGATATAAAGGGAAGATTGTACATGTGGGGGAGACATGACTCCAGAGCCTCACTTCATGGTTGTTGGCATTGTCTGAGCTTTTCTGATTCTCGCTTTCCTCACCTGTCACAAGGGGACAACTACATGCACTTTGCACGATGTTGTGAGGATTAAGCACTTGACTCCGAAGGGGTCCCACTCTGCTTTTAATGGGAACCAGGGCCAGGTTAGGAATGTGTGTCTAGGTTGATAGATTGCCCTGGTTTGCCTGGGAGTAAGGGGTTTCCTGGGACTCAGGACTTCCAGTGCTAAAGCTTGGAATGTCCTGGGCAAAGTGGAAGGAGGTGGTCTCCCTAGGTGTGTAGTTTTACAGCACTCTCCCAGTAAGCCTGTGAGGTAGGATCCCAATTCCACATTCCATTCTCTTACTTGCCATGACTTACTTGGAAATTTCACAAAGCTTTGAGTAGGAGTATTTCAAGAATAGAATTATTCTTATCACTCTCTTCCTAACATGCAATGGAAAATAATGTTGGGCCCCTTGCACCTGTCTAGTGTCTTATATATAGCACCAACTACACTTAACATTTGAAAAAACAGACCCCTGCAAGGTTAGACAGCCAAGACCAGGTAGTAACAAAATCACAGGGGTCATAGTCTTCAGAAAATCACTTAATCACTCTTCCTCCATTTCTTCAATTCTCAAATAGAGTAAAATGAGAGTAGGAGATAATGCATTTAAAGTGCATTACATTTTGTACGTGACCCATTAAATGGTGGCACTAGCTCATTATTATTTTTTAAACCCAACAAAATTGCCATGTGTATCTATAAAAATAACATTTGACCTTAGGTGCTCACCTACCCGTTCTTTGGATGCGAATGTTCTAGTAGTTTCTGCACTTGTTTGGTTAAGCAGGTTATTGGTTGGCATTTTTCAAGTAAACATAGCCTTTAATTATAACTTCTAGATTAGCTCCTCTTGATGCACAGGTGAAACATACCCTCCTATTTAAAGCAGTTACTCATTCACTCATTCCATGAATATTTACAGGGCTTCTTGCTCTCAGTGTGATTTTCCTAGGCTAGAGATTCCTCCAGCTTAGATTGTATTTGCCTATATATCAACACAGTTATGAAACATAATTTCATATATAATATATAAAATTATTTTTTAGTGGAGGAAGGACCTTTCATGGAAAGTCCATGAACACTAAATGCTTAGGGTCTGTGAAAGGCAATGTGGCCCTGACCATGGTCATCTCATTGCTCAAGCTCTGAGCCATGTCGTGGTTAGCAGAGTGGTCAGCTACAGGAGGGATTAAATTCTCTAATACTAGGATTCCTGTAAATAGAAGGTTGTGGAATGAACAAATGAATGAATGAAGGAGCAAATGAACTAATGAAGGAACAAATAAAGACATTTGTGATGGTGTAAAGGTGAATCAGTTGTCAGGACCAGAAGTATAGGATATTTGTCACCCTGCAAATTCAGAGGAGGGAGAGATGAACTTGTGTGCAGATGCTCAGCTAGAATTGTTCCCATCCATCTTACCCCATTCTTCCTAACCAGACTAGGGCTACTTTTTTAAAAATTTACACTGAGTTTGATATCTAAAGCCCACATGTCTACAAGTGACATTCAGCCATTTAAGCTAGTTGTGTATATAACAATAACTCAAACAGGGAGAAATGACCCTAAAGCCAGCAAGTGTTGGATCCACACCAGGGCTCCCAGCTCAGATGTGTGTCTTTCCATAACTGTTGGCTGCCTTTGGGGAGACAGTTCCTTCCAAACATTTTTTTTTCTTTCTTTCTTACACACCATGTCACTTGGCTTAAAGCCAAACCAGTTTCAACTTAAAGAGACAAAAAAAAAAAAAAAAGGAAAGCAATGGTAATATATAAGCTAAAACTTGCATCACTAATATGTTCTGAAACGTGTGTTAAAGTTCACAAGCCCTTGTTATAAAGTGATCTAGCTGAGAAACAGCAAAGAAAGCATTTACTGTCCAAGCAGTAATGACACCAAGAGAGATGGCAAAGAGTATACCAGCATGAAGAAAAGTCGTTTTCATCCCTGTTGGGACATTTGGGGTTTCTCCCTCTGCCCTTCTGAGAATCTCTCAAAGACAGCTTTCCTACTTACTCACTTGCCCTCTGCTAGTCTCTGTTGGGGAGCTTCCTAATGCCAAGAGCCACAAGGAGAGTGGTCCCTGGTGCTGGTTTGGTCTCCTTCTCCTGCCCTTTTCACATCCACCCCTGCCCTCCACTCTGCTGCTCCCACCCTGCTACCAACCATACTTTCTAACATTCAGACACTCTAGAATGCGTTGTGAAGGATGATAACATCATCATTGATGGTATCTAGACATTGAAAGGGACACATTAAAACTAATGAATAAATGGGCCAATTTGCACTAAAATGCGATTATAAATAAGCAACCTCAGATGTGAGAAGGGTGGGGGCTGTTTGTTCTCATTCCTGGTGAGAAGCTGAGATAAAGTGAATGTAAATCGAGATCCAATAGGTACTGGCAGGGAAAGATTAAGATCTATGAAAATCGGGATACTTTAATGAGTTATGTTGAACAGATGCAAGAGAAACTGGCCCAGGAGGGAGGCCTCTGAGAGCTCGGTGGCCCTTGCTACCCTTGGGTTTGTAACGTATCTCTCAATAATGTCGAGCTTGGTAAATAAATGCTCAAATTTCCTTTTAGAAGCTCTTATTGGACAATAAGTTAAGAGGCCACATTTATGTTTTTTCTCTGCTGCAATCTGGGAAGTCTTAACTAAGACTGTAATTCCATCTCCATGTGCCTCAGTTTTGCTATCCTTACAGTGGGAGTAATGAAATCAGGCTTCTTACCTTAAAAGTTTAAAAGGAAGATTAATTTCATTATGAATGTGAAATAACAGTACAAATAGGGGGAACAAACGTTCTGAGATTCAGGAGACAGTTCTAACAAAGTCCAGCCATGCGAGCTACCGTAGGCTATTTATTTTACCCCTGGGGGCCTAAAGTTTCCTCGTCTGTAGCTTGGACTCCATAGCAGTTCTCAAACATGGCTGCACTTAAGAATCACTTGGGGAGGTTTTCAAAAATAGTGATGCCTGGGTACTTCCTCAGACCAAATAAAGTAGAATCCCTGGGGATGGGTCCCAGACACAGCCTACTTTAGAACTCCTCATGTGATTCTGTTGTTCAGTCAGGATTGTAAACCACTGAACTAGATGATCTTGAAGGTTTCTTTCCTGCTAATTTTCTGTGACTTTTTAATTTGTTTTATAATTGCTTTGAGATATATTGGCCTTGATCCAGACTCTCCTACCTTAAGGGGAAATGTCCCCCAAATAACAATAGAAAGGTGGCAGAAGGCAAACCATGAAGTCACGAGCCTGAACTGTGGATGCCATGTATTTCAACATCATGGTCCCTATGAAAAACGACATGATTTTTGGCACACTTAGAGCAATATTTTCTAATATTTGCTCTTCACGGTGGATGATTTTTTATAAATGGAACAATGCAGTCTGTAAACTTTTGAAATTGGTTTTATTGACTCAGCATAATATCCTTGATGTTCATCCAAGTCATTGCATAGGTAGTTAGTTGTAGTTAGTTCCTTTTTAGTGCTGAGTAGTATTCCATGGTAGGGATAGATACAATCAGTTTCACATTCATCTACTGAAAAACATCTGGAGAGGTTTCACTTTTTAAACACTATAAATAAAGCTGCTATAAGTATTTGGTATTGGTGTTTGTGTAAACAAGTTTTGCATTTGAGGAGACAAATCCTAGAAGTCCAATTTCTGGATCATGTAAGTGCATGTTTAGCTTTGTAAGGAACTGCTAAACTGTTTTCCAGAGCGACTGTATAATTTTATATTCTCACCATCAGTGTGTGAGTAATTCTGTTGCTCTCATCATCTTCAACATTTGGTATTGTCACTATTTTTTAATTTATTCATTCTAATAGGTATGTAGTGATATCTCATGTGACTTTAATTTGCATTTTCCTAATGGTTAATGATGGTAAACATCTTTTATGATTTTAATTCTTTGAAATTTGCGTTTGTTTATTTTAGTGGCCAAGGACATAGTGCATTATGCTTGTTTCATGGGTGCTTGAAAAAGAAATTGTGTACTGCTGCTGTCAGAGGTGTTCTATGTATACCCATTAGATCCTGTTGATTGGCTGTGCTCTTAATTCCTCTGTATCCTTACTGATATTCTACTAATAGTTGGATCATTTACTGGGAGTGGGGTGGTAAAGGCTAGAACTTTAGTTACAGACTACCTGTTTCTTCTTTCCTTTCTATCGAGTTTTGCTTCATGTATCATAAGGCTCTGTTGTCTGGTATATACACACTTAAGATTTTTATGTGGATTGATCCTGTTACCATTATATAATATACTCTTTGTGTAGGAATTTTATTTGTTCTAAAGTCTAATTTATCTGATTTCAGTATATTAATTCATATAGGATACCAATATATTTACATAATATGAATATTTACATGCATAATAACGTATTATTTAATGTAACATTATTGAAATTATATCATTATAGAGATGGTTAAAAGATTATGATTGCCAGGGATTAGAGAGGAGGAGTAGGTAGGAAGGTGACTGTGTCTATAAAGGTTGAGGGATTGCTGTGAGAGAACTGGCCTGTATCTGGACTCTGGTGGTCACATGCATCTACACAAGTTGAATTTACATACACTATAAGTGGCATAAAATTAAGTACACAATGAGTGTACATGAAAGTGATGAAATCTAATTTTGATTAGTTGTGTCAATGTTAATTTCTTAGTCATGATATATAGCTTCATAAGTGTTGCCATTGAGAGCAATTAGATGAAGGATAAACAGGATCTCTGTGTATTATTTCTTACAGCTGCATGTGTGTCTCAAAATAAAAAGCTAAGAAAATGAATGGGTTCTTCCTGCTTTTATATATTTTGGAAGTTTTCCATAGATCAATGTTTTGCAAAATTGATAGAAAGTTAACATAAAATCTGCTCCTTTACATGTTCTTTTTTATGTTTTCACTGTTCATTTGGTTCTTAAGAAACTATACAAAAACATTTAGCCTGGGACTTTATGCATTTAGCTCTGGTACCTCTGCCATTTTAACATTCTATTCTAAAAACCTACCTGCTCCTCAAGGCAACCTCAGCTGAGCAGGGGCCCTACTACCTAGGTAGACTTGGGTTGGAAGGAGAGTTGCCTAAATTATGAGAGGCTGGGAGGAGCTTGCACAGCCATGATCACTCTTGTTTGGTACTGTCCTCATACTTCTTGCCCAGTCTGTCTTTCTTCCTCTTCACCAATCAGTGTGAGTACAGAGGAAAGGACCTCAGAATTTAGAGGCTAAATATGTGGACTCTGGACCAAACCTCACTAGCCATTCCAGATTTGGGCAAGACAGACCCTCTAAGAGTCCTTGTTTCCTCATCTGTCAAACAAGAATTATTGTATAACCATCATACATGGTTGCCTAGAGAAACCAGTCAGGCCCAGAGCGATTGAATTAACTGGATCTCCAACCAACTGAGCAGATGAGAGCATAAATAACCATAGTGACTACTGACTCTTCACAAGTGGAGTCTGAAAGAGCAGCTACTTATAGACCCTGAGTGCCCACCCCCTTCTTCCCCAGTTCCCTTGGCTATGAGGCACCACCAGAGTCCTGTGCCCTCCCCGTCTGTCTTGCTATGAGTTCACTCTCTAGCCTGACCCCCTTGGGTCTCCTGGATGTTCCCTGTGACCATCTGCCCTGGACTTTCTTCAAGCCTGGCTCATGGTACCCTTGAGTATTTTGGGGGCTCACCCATGTCCTCTCAGCTTTAGGAACTGGATCAGATGGATCCCTTTTGGCAAGATTAAAATTCTACTCACACATTTGAGCACATTGGCTAAAAGCACTGGCCACACAGTTCTAGGTTCAAATCCTGACTCCACCATTGGCCATCCTGTAACCACAGGCAAATTAAGTAAATTCTCTAGCCCTGCTTCCTCCTAATTGTAGTACCCGGTCATAGGGTCAGTGTGAATATTGCCAGAGGTAATGCATTTAAAGTAACAACCCAGAGCTTCTGATATAGTGAGTACTCAACAAATAAGGACATTATTTTCATTGTTATTATTGATATATAGCCTAGAGCCATCACCACTACCTTCTTTGATTGAACATCCAATTAGGGGCATGATTGGTGACCCAGATGTCCCCTAGGAGGAAACCATCACAGCCAGGCCAACCTCCCCCATGGTGAAAGCCCTGGCTCAGGGACCTCGCCACTGGTGCTGTGGTTTTGAGAACCCCAAATTTTGCTCACTGATCCAAAATACAAGGCCAAAAATTCAGACATTAGTCCCAGACCAACCAAAACTTAAATATTTAGGATTCCCCCTCCCAACCCCCACCAGTACCAACACACACATACACTCAGCTGTGTGGAGCCCTAGGTATAAGGAGGCAAAAAGGAAGCATGGATTTTAGGTATATGCACCTAGGTAGTGCATATACCCTGATGTGAGTATGCACATAAATGTGAGGCATGAAAGGGATGGAGAAGACTGTATCTACTTGTCCTAGTTGTGGTAGTCTATACTAGAAAACAAAATGACACAAAAGTCTGTGTGCCAAGAGAGACACAGGGTTGGGGAGGGGGGGTGTCTGCAGAAGAAAATTACAGAGAAACCTGCCCATTGGACGGCTGGCAAGTTTCACATTTACAGGGGCAAAGCTGCAGCTGACCCTTTAGTCATCCCTAATGCTAGCATTGGAAGAGGGATAGAAGCAGAATTTCCTCCCTCTCTCCTATCATCCTTCCTGTGGACAAGGTAAAGTTACAGGTTGGCCCCCTGACAACAGGAGCTGCTTCCCATGACAACTGAAGACACTGCCACCACATCACAGCAAGAATTACAGTCAGCTTGCATCGCCTTGGGCAGTGCATAAAAGGGGAAATCAGCACCGCATTAAAGGGAAATGAGTATTTGTTTTGAAATGTATTTAAAAGCTCTGGCTGGTTAATTATTTAAGGACCAGTGGGCATTTCAGCTACCATGGAAACCTCTGGCTTTGTGGTTCCTTCCTGGACCCATCAGGCACCCCCCAATTCAATAACATACACAGACATATTCACACAAATACACACACATGCACACATTCTCACATGTAGACACATACAGTCATTCATACACATGCACAACACACACATGTGTGCATATTCTCACAACAGACACACATACATGCGCTCAGTCACTCACATTGGTACACAGACTTATTCACACACACATAATCGCATACGTGCACATTCTTGCACAGGCATGCACACGGTCACACAGAAACACACACACACACACACACACACACATCCTTGTGCACGTGACTGTTAGACCCCTCAGGAAAGCATGGTCTGAAGTGCTGTTGTCCTGATCTCACTATGCCTGAGGTGCTCAGAGACAGCCACAGGAGAGGAAGAATCCTAGGACTTTTGCTAGATGTCCTTGGGGCATCCCTTCTAGCCCCTTTGATTCTAAGCCTTTTGTCCTTTTTAAATAGAGTAAGGCACAGCCTGTCTCCCTTTCTAAACCACAGTCATACACCATACAGGTCATGCCACTAACTTTACCACCACCTTCCCGCCACAAAATTTAAGGGTAAGGAAACAGCAGACCAAACACACATTAGGGACTAAAATCCTGACTAACATCACTTACTAGCTGCATGATCTTAGACAAGTTTCTTAACCTCTCTGGGCCATAATTTCCTCATCTTTTAAACGGGGATCAAAAACACCTTGTTATTTGGATTATGTTATTTGATCCTCTGAACAGGTCTTGAAGCATGTGTCATCTCCATCCCCATTTGCTAGATGATGAGGAAGCCCCAGGTCATAAAGGATGAGGAACTTTCCCAGTTATACACTTGACTAAGTGGTTTACTGCTAGAGGGCACAGCTCTGTATTACCTATTCTATACAAACAGATTACCGTGAGGACTTAGAAGATGGGGCTGGTGCATAGAAGGTATGTCTTCCCCTCCTATCCTTTTGTCTGAAGGACCTGGAAGGAAACCCTATGCTCAGACCAGAGGCAGGTGGAGGCAGAAACTGCCTATAGGAGAAAAGGTCCCTGGCTTGGAAGGCACTCAAGTCCAGGGCCTAACATTTCCTCCTGAGCGAACTTCCCAAGAGCTGGAGTGGTTCCTTCTATCTCTCCCTAACTACTGTGGCACTGCACCACTGAACTATATAATTGCATATTTGTTCCTGTTGGGTCTTGAAATATTAGGGCCCAGTGTATAATTCCAGGGCTCCTGCACTAAAGATACTCCCATGTAGCTATGAAATAAAAAGACAAATAATGTGATGAGAGCTGCAGCCCATACTGCTCTGCTTAATTAATGGGAAATTTTATTAAGAGCAGACAGAAAGCCATCAAACCTCCAGTGCCCAGCCTTCTCAAAAGATCCTTAAAGGGATCGAGAGGATTCTTAAATAAAACCTTTATTGGGTTCTTCTAAGTGTCTTTCATTGTACCCTACCTGTGTAAATATTTGATAATTTTGTGCTTGGCTAGTGTACAAGGGGTGGGGCCAAGGGGATGAAACCAAGAAGGTGTTAGACCAGCAACTTGGTGGGTCTTCAGGTGCCAGGGACCTTACCCTCCAGGCAGAAAGCACACAGGTGAGGACAAAGAGATCAGAATCCAGTGAAATGGAGAGAAATCATTGTGCATATGGGTACACGAGGCCCAGATATTCAATTTACCAAGAATCACAGGGGCACAAAGGGCAGAAAGAAGAGCCCCAGAGTCTTAAGCACAGAGGAAGGTGGGGAGGTGAGTTCTGATGAGCAAGGGAAGGCCAGGTGGGCAAGAGATGAGAAGGAATCAAGGTGGCCTGAGCCTGAGCAAATGCTGTGTTAGACCCAGGAGTTCTTTTCCCACCTCACTCCCTCCTCGGAGCCCCAGAGAACCTTGTGCATGGCTTTTCAGAGACCTGAGAGCAGAAGGAATGTTCACCTGGAAAATAAAAGCCAGTGTCTAGGAAAGGAAGTATTGACCAAGGTTCTGCAGAGCAGGATACATTGAGTCAGAGCATTATTTATTTACTTATCACTTAGAGTCGTCAGGCCCTGCACTGAGTACTCTACAAACATCAACCCAACCAGCATAGCAGTCCCGCAGCACCTGTTCCATTTCTAGCTCAGTTTACAGATGAGGAAGCTGAAGCATAGAGAAGTTAAGGAGTTCGTCCAAGGTCACATAGGTAATAAGTGCTACTGCCTAGAAGCAAAACCAAGAAATCAGGTTCCAGAGTCTGGACATCAAAATCAAGAGAGGAACATGTGCCATGCTCCTTATGGGAAGGTGGGGAGCTTAAAAACTGACCACTACTGTTGACAACGGTCTGGACACATGGGGACATCAGCATGGGGCAACCAGTCTCTAACAGGCAGAAGTAACACAGCCCCCTCTCTATCTCTCTATCCCTCCTTCTCCATGGGAGTAACAGGGATAAGGGAGGGAGGGAGGAGGAGAGGAAATATGTGACAGATTGGTAAAATTGTATCTAACCAGAATGTTTCTCAAACCTGTCTACACCTGTCAGTAGCTCTTTCCATAGCTTATATTTATGTGGCACATGTAATGGTTATCTGTGCTAAGCAAGGCCTTGTATGCTCCTTTCCTCACTTAAGAACACCTGTGGGAAAAAGGATTAGGAACTCGGGCTTAAATCTTGCTGCCATTTCTGCCTTGGTTGAAAAGATATTGGAAAGACAAAACAATTTTGTTCGGAAGACAGTGAATGGAGTGTCAGGTAAATGCAGTATCGGGAGGGAGTGAGGTGTGTGGTGTGACGGTCCATATCTTCTGGGTCTCCCCAAAGAATCTCATTACTCAAGCTTTCCTCTTAGGTCTGATGTTCAACCACGGCCCTGCTCAAGGGGAGACACAAGATCCCAAGATCTCTGCTGCCCAGTGAGAATGAGTTTCTAGGGAACTAACAATGCAAAGGCCTGGGGATCTTTGTCCCATGACAATCAGAGTTTCTTCCCCTTCCTTGGCTGGTACATACATAGATCTAAGAATTCTTTTCCTTTTACTGAATTATGCGTCTAGAGAAAAATCCCTTGGCTTCTCAAGCTTTCATTTCCAGCAGTGTTAAAAAGTAATGATGTTTGTTCTCTGCCTTGGGGATGCCTTTCGGAATCTTGTGAGGATGAATGGAGTAACTGTTTGTCAAGAGCAGACTTCTGCTCCCATATCCCCCATTCCACCAGCCAGTTGCTCTCACTGGACTGGGGCACTGAGGCCATTTTTCAGCTCTTTAACCTAAGTCCAGCAAATAGGATCCCTGTGGACCCCAAATTTGCTTTCAGGGACAAGAGACAAACAGAAGAAAAACTGGAAGCAATTTTATACTGTCACAACCTCAAAAGGAAACATAAGGGACATAAGAATCCCAAGGGCCTCAGACCCCCAGCCATAGCATGTCTCAAGCACTCAGAAACTGGTATGGCTCTAGCCTTGGTATCATGGTCAGAGAACTGGGCATCTGCCTTCCAGTTGTTCATCTGGTCTCTGCTTAAAGCCCCTCATGACCTCTGTATATGGTCCTCCTTCTGGTAGCTACTTCCTTAGGCACACTTCCTAACTTGTAAAGTTAATGCCTCTTTCACTAATCTGAAAGTTCCCTCCTTCAGGTAGCCAAGAGGTGTCCTTCATTCCAGTGGGGAATTCCAGGCAGAGATCGAGTCTGCAGTCCCTGTCCTTCCTTACAGTTTGACAAGCTCAGACCACATCTTCTTTCAGCCTGAATCTATAGATACTAAAAGGGGCTTCACTAAGGCCCACCCAGAGATCTTAGAACAATCCATGATCCTGGATACACCTGAAGGAAGACACCCAAAGCACAAACTCAGATGCTGGGAAACTACCTTGATCTGTTTCATAGAATGACATCTTTCCACTCACAGTTTTGTGTACAGATATGCTGAATGACAGTAACATCAAGATATCAAAATACATTTATATTAGGGATAAACTGTGTGTTTCTGTATGAGCATGTTTGAGAACACAGAAATGTGTGTAAGAATGAAGAACACACTAGGTTTTAAGTAGAAAGACCTGGATTCCAGGTTTGTGTATTATTCAGATGATTCCCTATGTTCACTTTCCACGTTTCCTTGTATTACCCCCCAAATGTCTCCTTTAGGTTTGCAGGAACTGACTCTCATTCCAGTGGGACTACAAGGTAGCCATATGGCCTGAGGCATCTCCCTAAATGTTTGTTACTTCTGAGCCCTCATCTGTAAAATGGGACTGAGAGTATTTACCATGTAGGACTGTGGTGTTGGTCAGAAGGTCACAGATGTGCTTTGTTAGTTGTAAATCATAAGAGAAAGTGTAGCCTGGGTGCCTGCACATAGGTCTTCCAAGGAAACCCAACAAGTTCTCTATAATGTCCTGCATGTTGCAAATACAATGTCAGATACTCAGAAGAGGGCACCAATCCTCAGGTGGCTTAGTCTCTACAAAGCTTCTACAGCAAAGACTTGACATCTCCTGAAGCTAATGACCTCAATCAGGGGCCAGGAGTACTGCTTACTAAGGCCAAGAACACCCTTCTGCCTTAGCTGTACCCAAAAGGACCATTTCTCCCAACAAAGTAACTGCTGTGGGAGAACAGATACTTGTGTGGGTAACAGAGGGCATGTGAAAAGAAGGTGTGCACAAGTTTCTGGAAATCAAAAAGATGGGACACCTTTTCCCATTCCTTTTTTCCACAATGTGATCTCTATGCCTTGCATATTTATGTTTTTATCATCTGAGGTCTTGTTGGCTCTTTCCCAGAAGCTGTAAGGTCGTCCAGTGAAAAGACCAGTACAAGTTACTAAACAAAACCCCAATTACGCTGCTGGGTGGGAGACATAATTATTCTGAACAAACCATGCCAATTCTATGAAATGCTGTTTTTTATTTTTTTTTTTTTTTTTTTTTTTTTTTTTTTTTTGGTGCAAAATGGTGGTACAGCAGTAGCTCTGGGTTTCCATGCGGAGGCTTGGCACTCCAGGGCTTTCCAGGGTAACAGGCCCTGTTCTTACAGGAGGCTGAAATATTAAAGGTCACAAGGTTGTTCCTGTTACAGGGAGGAAAGTACTTGGATGTTACAACAAAATGCATGCCCGACAGAGCCCTGAGACGCTGGAGGTAAAATCAGCACATCTCCTCATTCAGACATAGCTCTGCCCTGTTTACACCCCAGACAACTCCCTCGACAGAGCAGGTGCATATGGAATGAGAGCATGGCAAATTATTTGTAAGGTCAGTTCGATAGGACCTGCAGAAGTCCTCATGTCAGAGACCTTTTTAAGGTAGTGTGTGGATTTGAAAAACCAAATGAATAATTAAACACTTTGTATTGAGGCTCCTGTTCTTCCTTGCTTCAAGCACTTTTCACACATGTTAATTCCCGTTCATTTCTGCATTCTTCCTCAGAGCGAGGGTAGGTCAAAAACGAACATGATTAACTCCACTGTAGAGAGGGAGAGAATGTGGCACAAACCGAGGCAGCTGAGGGCTTGCAGTGAATGGGCCGTGCTGTAGAATCCAGGGCTGACCCGGAAAGCAAGGCTTAAATGGCTGGATCCTAGTAGGGCTGTACACATTTGGCAAGACAGAGAAAAAGAAAACAAATGCATCATGCCAACAAGTGCGAATTGGTTGTATGAACCCTGAATGGGGAATGCAAATGGATCTGAGGTTATTAGAACAGTGAGGGCTCCCCCATGAGTAGGAAAGCATCCTGAGGGGTAGCCACACTCTCTACCTGCATCCTTGCCATTTTTTTTTCTGGCAGCTGTCCTCCCTGCTTCTCTCCACTGACTCTTAGTCATTAACCTCAAAACTCAGTCAAAGTTCAGCCTCCAGGACACCTGCCTCAACAGGAATGGGAGAGGCACTAGAGGAGTTGGCCAGCTGGGGAGCTACCAACACAGCCTCAAATCAGTCCAGGCCTGTGCCGCCCAACACAGCAGCTCCATGCAGCTCTGGACTGGCTGAAAGGTCAGACTGAGATGGGACATAAGTACATAAAGACACACCAATTTCAGAGACCTAGTACGACAAAAAGATGTGAAATACATGATCAATTGATTACATGTGGGATTGATATTTGGGATATAATATATTGAATAAAATGTATTATTAAAATAAATTTTGTCTTTTTTTTTCTTTTACTTTTTAAAATTTAGCTTTTAAAACTTATAAGGTGATACATGACTTGCATTTATATCTGACATTATAGTTCTATGGAAGGGCACTGCTCTAGGCCCTTCTGCCCTATGGCTGAGAAACCAGTTATCAGATGTCCCTAGGGGAAGCTGGTGTGTCTGCCTCAGCCCATTTTATCATGTGACTACCTGTAATTTGGGAGGAATAGTATTCTCATACCTGTTGAAAGAGAAAACCAGGGCTGGAAGCCCTAAGGAAAATGTTCGAGGCCATAGAGGTCAGACCTGGACTGGTTTTCACATCTTCTGACTCTCAGACATGTGATTTTTCCACCAGACATAGAATCTCCTTTGCTATTAAAATTTCTGCTTTTAACTTCTTTCTGTAGTTGTTCCACAACAACTCCCAGCTCAGGGCTGCTTTCTGCCAGAGTCAAATATCCCCCATTGCTCTGGGACTATAGGGGCCCAGCCTCATGCCTCAAGGCCCATGAATCCTCTCAGATTTATAAGGCTTTTTCTCTCCCTCCACCAGTAGATCCCTGGCTCACTCCCAGGATCCCTTACTTAGCCTCAAGTAGGGGGATAAACTAGATCCCTTCATGTATGCACTGAGAGTCTGATCTGTGTATAGCTAATACAGCTGTGATCTCCAGGTCACCAGCCTGCTGTCACTGACCAGGGGGTATTCTGCCAGAGTGCCAGGGAGCCAACACTCAGAAACCTTTCCATAAGGACCTGAACCTTTGCCTGGCTCCTTGAACATCTGGGTATGCTAAAGAACATAGACACTGTCTTTGGCTGCTCTCCCTGTCCAGGGCAAAGTGCAGAGGGGATTTAAAGACTTCCATCAAGCTCCAAGATGCTTTTCATGAGCTAGAATTTCACACTCAATTATCTGAATTCTAGTTGGGTACCATCTACTTCAATTCCCAAAGTGACCTTGGTTTTACTCTACCAAGACTCACCAGATCATTTCTCTCCTTCCAGAACTCCTCCTCCTTCAACTGGCTGGGACAGTAGGCTATGGCCTAGTGACTCCTATCCTTCTGCATAAGGTTTTCAAAGGCACAAATAAACACCCTAGGGAGTCCATTCTTCAAAAATGCCACCCACAGAAAACTGTGGAAGCAGAAGCCTAACCGGGCTGCTACGACTGGAACGAGTCATACCAGTTGTCACCATTCCACATTAAAAATTTTCCGTGGGCACCTGGGTGGCTCAGCCAGGTTAAGCGTCCAACTCTTGATTCAGCTCAGGTCATGATCTCAGGGTTGTGAAATCAAGCCCCTCCTCGGGCTCTGCATTCAGTTGGGAGTCTACTTGGTGTTCTCTCTCTTCCTCTCCCTCTGCCCCTCCCCCTGCTCGTGCCTATAGTTTCTCCCCCACCTTCACCAAATAAATTAATTAATTAAAAAAAATATCACTCAGGAGTAGACTGCCTCCCTAACCACCAGAGACTACTTTATTGGGTAAGTAAAAGGAAGGGATCATCTCTACTCTTCAAGTCTGTCAGAGAGCAGAGCATCC
This sequence comes from Mustela nigripes, assembly GCF_022355385.1. Lineage (NCBI taxonomy): Eukaryota > Metazoa > Chordata > Mammalia > Carnivora > Mustelidae > Mustela > Mustela nigripes. Next base: position 106,691,229 of record NC_081557.1, read on the forward strand.
ACCCACAAGGAACAAGGACTAAGGTCCTGAATTCCCTAGTAAACCAGAAGACCAGGAGAATGATTGAACATTTGGAATTTTATTTGGTCCCTTTGTAAATGGTGAAACATACTCCACATCTACTTTGTAGCCCATCTTTTCAGAGAGAGGATAATCAAAGACACTGAAGTATAGAGGAGATGGTCACAAACCCAACCAGTAAGTGAAGTACCCAGGAGAAAATAAATAGGCTCTTGAGTGTCAGGCTGAATATATCTAGAGAGGAGTGAAGTATCACAGAGGAAAACGAAGTAAAAGACATGTTAAATCTCTGAAATTGACAGAAAGAGGCTTGTCTTTGTGGAGCATGTTAAAAAAACTGGTGTTGTGAAATATGCTTAGGGATTCTCAGTGCCAAAGCATGCTCTATAGTCAAATACAGGAAACTTGGATTACTGGAAACCTTGCTCAAAAGTCCCCTCCTTTGTGACACCATCCAGACCACAGGTAGAGTGAGCTGAGTCACCCCACTGCTCGCATGTTCCCAGCATTCTTCTCCCTGACTGCACAGAGCACTCTGAACACTTGTTGACAAATATCTGACCTCAGGTCTACTGGCCCACCAGACATCAGAGCGGCAAGGGCAGAGGCCAAAGCTAATTCATCTTTATATCCCCAGTGCTCGGCACATTGGAGGTACTCAATAAACACATGTTAAATTGATGATAACAGTTCAGGGAGTGACCTGCAGTGAATAACCAAGGCTAGCATAGCCAAGAAGAGAGCAGAGGGCCTCACAGACAGCAAAGCAGAGAGAGAAAAGTCAGCTTCAGGATTGATGGGTGTGTTTGGGAAAAGGCTTCAGGTGAGGGAAACCTCAGCAGGCTGTGTTGCATGGTTGATACTCTCAGGAATTATCAGATCTTTTGAGGTGGGTAATAGGGACTAAAAAGAAAGTAAAATATGGTGGTCTGGAAAAACAAAAAAAAGGCTTGGAGCCAGAGAATCTTTATCCAGGTTTCTGTCTAGAAGTTTGGCAGGCAAGGACACATCATTCAAAGCTAGACAAAGATATTCTAGACAGGGAGAGGGCTTGGTTCATTTTTCTAGTGCTCAGGTAAGAAAACAAATGTCATGCAGACAGTGTCATGGAGAGAGCCCTCCTGTTTCAAGCACCCCTTTCTCCCAGGTCATGTCTGCTTCTCTCTTCTTTGTGTGAGCAACTTATTAAGTGCCCACTTGGGTGCCCAGCATGATGAGATATAGCAAGGATACAAAGAGGAAGAGGGGAGTCTCTCTTTTCAGTTGCTTACCTACTCCTTACCTGGCCAGAATCCCTGAACATCAGGAAAAGAAGAGGATGATTTACCATCAGAAAAACATTTACCAAAAAAGCAAGGAAGGAGAAGAGTCTCCACTCTCTTTTTTTTGGTGCCTTTCTCATTAGTTTAACAGAGCAGAAGTGTCTGAGGACATGTGATTTGAGAAGAAGAACCCTCTAGTAACAATTTTTGCTTGGCTAGGACCACTATAGAATATTAGATGCGAAGGAGCAGGACCTAAATGTTGGGGTAGACCAAGCATGGAGATGGTATAATCAAGAGGGAGTAGGTGTCTTATACTTACACAAGTGGAAATCTCACAATTGTATTTCTGCTGCAATCCCATCACAGAGCAGGTCAGGAGGAGGCTAAACTGTCTCTCCATTACAACTGTTTCCACATGTATCACCCTACATTTATTTAACAAATGTTTCTTGAACACCTAGGATATGGCAAGTGTAAGATCTGGAAACACGGGAGTGAATAAAACAGACAAAAATACCCCCCTCCCCTCCCTGCCATGAAGTCTACATTCTAGTAAGTGGTGATACAAATAAACAAACAAATGGGGAAAAGCCTTACAGTAGGTAAGAGGGTGACAAATGCAATAGGGAAACACATCATGGTGCAGACAAGTAGGCAGTGGAGGGTGTGGAAAATTTGAATCAAGTGATAAGTCCAGGATTTCCTCATAACATGACTTTTGATCAGGGATGTGAAGAGGTAAGAGAGCAAACAGAGCATTCCAAGCAGAGGGGACAGCTAGTGCAAATAAAGTTTCAAGGCATGATCCTATAGGAAAAGGATCTGAGTTGAAACAAGCCTATTCTCCAGGTTGAAAGTCTACAATGACAAAGTATTCTCTGAAGAAACAAATCTAAATTATTCAATAATATATCTCGTATCCTCCAGAACTATCCAGCCCTGCTCTCCTATGCTCCCTACTACAGTACCTCAGACTCCAGTAGATCAGGATCCTTAATTCATATACTAAGCTCATTCTGACTCTATGTTGTTATCAGGTCCAAGCCAATGGAAACCACACAGCACAACCCCTTGTAGATAGAATTGGGTCACATGTAAGTGTCAAAGACTGGACCACCAAGAAAGACTATTGGAGGAAGCTTAATCTCAAAAATTGTCATGGGATCTACCTTCTCTCTCACTGAGCCTAACCACCTCCCAGTGTCATTCACTGTATGCTCTGCTGCCTCTTGCTTCCTTGGTTCAAGTAGGACTTACCTGGTTTTATAGAGTCTTTGAGCTTTAACACTTTTGGCTCCGCAGCTAACTGGATCGGGTTTTCTATTTTCTCCCTGAACTCAGTGATGGCACCTTTTTTGTTGCATCTTTTCTAATCCTGACTCACTTAAAAAATTCAACATTTTGGTCTTTATTTCCATTTCCATGACCCATTTTGATTCCTCTTGCTTTCAAGTGTATACTATTGTATACTTTTTGGTGTCACCTGTTAAAATTAATTCACTTGTATGGACTTGCGAGGTCCATTTCCTTTCTCTAGTCTATACAGGCCTCATCAGAATAGGAGTGTTCAACCTGAAAATGTCCAAGATCTTTCCTTGGAAAATGTCCAATTCCCTTTCCAGGAATTCTTAGATTTTGTGTCTAATTCCCACTTTCCAGGCTTTGCTCAGGTTGCTTCCTGTAATTAACTCCCCAATCAATTGTTAGGAAGCCTCTACTCTGCACTAGGCACTGAGTCAGCTCCTAGATAAAGATTAACAGAATACAGTCCCTGCTCCATGAAAGCTCACCAAACCGATCTGCCACTGATAAAATGTGAGTGCTATGAACAGGTGGAAATACCTGTTATGGGAAGGAAGGGGAGAAGGTGTTGGGGAGACTTCTCCAGTGAGGCATAAACTGCATCTCAGAGTCTGTGTAGGGGACAACTAAGTAAGGGAGTGTAGAGAAGAAGTGGTTCCAAACAAGGGAGAAATTTGTGCAGACAGGTATGAGCGAACATGGATTATTTAAGGACTTCCCAATGGAAGAGAAAGGTTGAAGCACAAGGCACATGGCAAGAGATGGTGTTCAAGAAGCGTGAAAGGGCCAGACCCTAAAGGCCCTTGAATGTCATCTTAAAGAGTTTCATTATGAATATGAACTTAAAGGCCATGAGGATCTTTAAGAAAGAACCTGAGTGAGGGTGAGGCAGAGGCAAAGAGAAGAGATCTTAGTTATCCAAGTTAAAGTGAGAAAAACATGGACAGATCTGGGGCCAGGGAATTAGAGGGATTTAACTTTTAAAGCTTTTTAAGAGATAGAATCAGCAGGACATGGTGGCTATAGGCTTGGGTGTGAGGTAGAAGGAGAAATCGGGTTTCTGGTTAAGTGACTAAATAAATAGTATCTGCCTTTAAGAGACAGTGATTGTATCAGAATAAGGAGAAAGTTTCAATGGAAGGTATTGAATTCAGATTTGTCCATGTTAAATTTCATGTATACTCCCTTGCCTGTAAGTTTTCCTAACTCTTATTCCATAGTCCCTAACTATCCCCTTACGGTCACTTTTTTTGTTTTCCCCCCTTTTTTTTTGTGTTTCACTTCATTTGGGTCCCATATGTATACCCTTCTTGAATCTTGGAGTGAACCAGTGAACCATCTGCTTAAGCCCCACATCTTTTACTTCCAGGTACCACGTTTGCCTGGCACAGCACTCAGCTCAGCTGGTAGAAAATGCTTTCTAAATCCCTGCCTTGTTGTCAGGGCCCCAAGAAGGGCTGGCATCAAAAGCCTCAGGAGATAATGTAGGCGGGGGAGACAAGACTCCCCTCTCTCTCCTGCACTTCAAGAACACATGTCCCCCAGCATGGAGGGCAGAATCAAGCTGCTCATTTCATGTTCACTCTTTTATGTTGCCGTTTTGAAATTTGATGTTCAAAAGCTCAGAGGCTATAGCAGGCAATCAATCCAAATGGAAATGTGTGAGGGCTGAGGGAGCGGGGGGAACATGTTTCTGAGGGTCGGGATTTTTTTCCTCAGGATTTTTCTTGTGCCACACAGAAATATTTTTCTAATAACAAAGAGAAACTCGTGAAGATGAATGGGATAATGAACTCCACACTCTCGCCTTTATGGACAGGAGTGGAGCTTCTTGAATGTGAGGGCTGGACAGGAGTGTGTGGCTGTGCCTGCAGCATGCAGGCCTGGTGGGGGATCAATAGACAGATTCAGTTAACCTCTGTAGACTTTGCATCTAGGGTCTGGGAAGAAGAGGGCAGAGGGTTACAGACATAAGGAAGAGGGAAGCGGCAAGGGAAGAGTGAAGGGAAAGAAGGAACTGTCTGGGTGACTGAGGAGGGAGGAATGTTTTATCCAGTGTCCTCTCCTAGAGGGAAGAGGGAGAATGAATTAATATGTATTAAATAACTATTACATGCCAAGACGTTCTTCATCCTTGCATATAATTCTATCAACAATTCTGAGCTAGCTTGATTATTATGAGTATTATTATTGTCATTATTAGTATTATTTTTATCCCAGGGGTATTCTTAACTGCTTTCTCCCTCAGAGAGTCTCTAGTGGGTTTGATTCAAGCACCACCTTACTCAATTTGAAGTCCACAGTCCCACTGATCCTTAGCTTAGGTTTATAGTGTGTCCTGAAGCAAAACAGAGCAGGAAGAAGAGGTTTCTATGGGGTCATTCATTTTGGGAGTAAGCAAAACTCAGGTCAAACTCAGACCATAGTTACTCCTGTGAGTGGCCATCAGAGGAAGCTCTGGCTATCAAGGATGGTCATCCACAAAGGACTCTGAGGGAAGGACAGACAGTCTCTGCAGGCAGTCTGGTGTACAGTCTCATGGTGGCCAACAGAATGCTGCCACTGCCAGGTTTTGCTGGGGCCTTATAACAGGGCAATCTTTCAGGTTTCCTCACTACCTAGTGATGACCACTCAGCCCTTAGGTTTTAGTATTACTGCATACCTCTTTCTCCTCTGCTTTCCTTCCTAAAGACTGGGAAAGTCCAAAAGGGAGCTCTACTCTCCCCATCCCCTTTCCAGGACATAAGTCTGTACCCAGTAATCCCATCCCTGCCATGTCCTCTGTGAAACCCTCCTTTTCCCTTCTCATTCATCCTCTATGGACCTTTGCTGGATCATCTCAATGGTGATGGTAATTGAGCAAAGACATCAAAAGATGGAGGCAACAATACTTGAAAGTTTATGTATTATGAATGAGATGGTATCTCAGGGTCCATGCTGGACAATGTCACTCATTGGTGGAAGGGTACATATCTAGCCCCCAGCCCTCAGATTCCTCAATCACATTGCTGCTGCCTATACCACCTACCTCATGTGAAGATTCCAGCAGCAACTGGAAGAAGTTTCTTTTGACTTTCCATTAGAGCTGTTTATTCCCTTCTTCCTTCACTGATGCTTTTGGAAAATGCTTCCCACCTGACTGCTCACCAAGGGCAACTAAGTAGACACAACCCCAGCACTTGCGCAAGTCAAAGGCCAGCTCCCCAAGGTCAATTTCCAGGGTGTCATCACTACCCAGAATACCCTACCATGGCTTTCAGGAACCCAATTCCCACACTCATGATGGCCTCTGGAAGCCCAGGCAGAAGCTGCTCTTCCTCCTCCTTCAAAAGCAAGAATTATTTGACCTACAATCTTCTTGTGAAGAAGGGAAAGGGAAAAAAATACAAAACATTTTATTTAATTTTAAAGGATGCTTTAAAAAGTTTTGTGGTAAAATATACATGACATAAATGTTAACATTTGAACCATTTTTAAGTGCACAGTTCCTTGGCATTAAGCACATTCACACCGCTGTGTATCCATCACCACCATCCACCTCAGAACTGTTGTATCGTCTCAAACTGAAATTGTATAGCCATTAAAAAATAAATCCCCATTCCCCACCCTACCTTCAGTCCCTGTAGCTATTATTCTACTCTCTGTCTCTATGAATCTGACTATTCTAGATACTACATGTGAGTGGGAATGTACAACATTCATCCTCTTGTGACTAGTTTATTTCACTCAACACAAAGTCTTCAAGGTTCATCCATATTGTAGCATGTATCAAAATTTCATGTTTTTAAGGCTCGACAATTCCTTGTATGTATATGCCACATTTTGTCTATCCACTCATTTGTTAATATTGGGTCATTCTCATATTGTAAATAATGCTGCTAGGAACATCTGTATGTAAATATCTGTTTGAGTCCCTGCTCCAATTCTTTTGGGTATGAACATAGACAGGGAATTATGGCATCATGTGGTAAGCCTCAGTTGAGCTTTTCAAGGAACTGCCATACTGTTTTCCAAGGCAGCCACACCACTTTATAACCCCATCAACAGTGCACAAAGGGGTCTTATTTCTCCATGTCCTCAGCAACACCTTTTTTTTTCTTTTCTTAAATAAAAGCCATCATAATTGGTGTGAAAAGCATTCTTAGTGATCATCCCTTGCCAGGTTGGATTTGTTTTGTAAATGAGAAGACTGAGACTCAGGAAGATTAGCTGACTTTACTGTGAACATAAAGTTGCCCAAAGGGTAATGGGATCTCTTCTTGATCCTACAGGACGCCACTCAACCTGTTGATTCTCCTCTCTGGTTAAACCTGGGTTAGAGATTTAGAAGGTCTTGGAAAATGTTTAAAAGAGAAGTTTGGGGGCACCTGGGCAGCTCAATGGGTTAAAGCCTCTGCCTTTGGCTCAGGTCATGATCCCAGGGTCCTGGGATCAAGTCCCACATTGGGCTCTCTGCTCAGCAGGGAACCTACTTCCCTTCCTCTCACTCTGCCTGCCTCTCTTCCTACTTGTGATCTCTGTCTGTGAAATAAATGAATAAAATCTAAAAAAAAAAAAAAAAGAGAGAGAGAGAGAGAGAGTTTTGAATATGATAGGAATAGCATAAGTATATTATCCATACATTTCAAGCTGGCTTTTCTTCTGAGCAGAGTCCTCAATCAATAGGAAACAACTTCTCAGCTAATAAATGATCCAAATGTGGATGAGGGAGAGAAAGTCCTCAAGTTTCATCTAAGCCTCGCAGATGTGGGAGGCTTATGGGGGACACAAAATATGTCTTGGGCTCTTCCCCCAAAGGAATGAGCAGCACACCTATCACCACCCAAAACAGAGAACCATGTTGTGGAGTGGCACAGAGAAGACTTGCTCAGTGGTATTCTTGATAGTGACTGGTGATAAAGGCACACAAGTCACATGTAGCCAACTGGAATGATGCCACTTAACAAGCCCCTACTAAGTGTCCGATTCCTTGCTTCATTCCCTGTAATGCCGCTCTGACAGGCAAACTTATGTTATTATCTCTGATTTACAGATGAAGAGAATCTGCTCAGGGCAATGAACTTGCCAAAGTCATAGCCCTTGATGGCAGTAATGGAACCGGGACCTGGGCTCTGATCTGTGTGGGTCCTAATGCCACATTCATTTCACTTCAAATACTCTTCCTGCAGTGGCATACATGTAATCCAGGAGCACCAAGCTGTGGGCCAGGAAGTGAGCAAATGATGGGGTAAGCATAGTATGGTTCCTTGGGAGCATTTTTTTTTTTCCTTGGGAGCATTTTTTACCTCGAAGTTTTGAGGAAAAACAGCAAAAATCAAAACATTACTTTTTTATGTTAAAAATATATATTATGGAATAGGATGCAAAATTCACACAAAAATGTCTAAGATAAAACACACAGCTTCAAAGAAATTTCACAGTGACAGCTAGCTGCCTTAGGCTCTACTTCTAGACCCCTGGGGGTAATACATATACACCTCTGCTGTTAGGAATCCTTCCATGGCAATCTTGGAGTTATGCTGCTCTACATTAGGGCATGAGAAGTTGGGCTTTGGAGACCCACCAGCCTCAGTTTAAATTTTGGTTCTCATTTATCAGCAATAGGAGCTCAAGCACTTTTTGTTTGAATCTTAGGCAAGTGATTTAACCTCTCTAGGTTACATTTTCCTTATTGATAAAAATAGGGGGGAACTAGGACAACTACTTCATACAGTTACTATGAGGATAAAGTCAGATAGAGATAGAAATAGAGATATATTTTTGTTAAGGTAACTGAAACATAATAAGCACAATGTAAGTGTTCTTCTTCTTATTTACTCCGAGCCTGTTTGTTTATAGAATTGGAAAACTAATATATACCTTGTAAGAGAGTCGTGGGCATTGAATGAGACATTACATACAAAGCACAGAGTAGAGCCTAGCAGATAGAGAGTTTTCCACACAGGGTAGTTATTCTAATTATTATCACATCAGTATTGTTGTGATAGCATTGTGCCACCATTCCCAGAGGGAGATCAAGATAAAACCCTAATATGTCATGTCAGTTTCATGGATTTCAACGTTTCTGATATTTGGCATGGTTTCTAAACGTGTTTCTAAACCTGTTTCTAAACAGGTTCCTCTAGAAGATAGAATCCTGGGCTCTTTGAACCACAAATTTGAATCAATTTGTCATTGTTGAAGTTGCTGTAAGTAGTGGAGGTTTCTCTCTAATGGGGTGGAAAAATATCACCTAAGACACTCCCTTAATCCTATCTTTCCAATCATCTAGAGCCTCCTCAACTTCCAGCATCCTCCAGGAAGAGTTACTGGGTGACCCCCCACCCCTCATCACATACAGAACCTTTTAAAACCTTACAGAATGAGGTGTGATTTCCTTTGTGTCTGTCTTGTTTCTCCAATTTGATTGTGAGTTCCCTATGGAGGAATAGAATTTTTACCTGTGGACCAACGCTATGCAAAGTAGGGACTGAAACCCCCAAACCATGAGCTCTTTTTTCCAATTGGTGAGCCAGAAGAATGTTTTTCACTTGGGGATTTGCTTTTTTTTAGGGGGGAGGGGTAATCTGGAGCATCTTTTGCCATTTTTCTGTCCCAAGAGAGAATTCTTTGAATTCACACCAAACATCCCACATATCAGCAGGGATAATCTCCTGTGCTTCCTCTACAGTAGGAACAAGATTGGGAGCACTAGGGATGATTCACAGATATTTGAAGTCTGCGTTGTGCGTTCCTTTAGCATCATGCGAAGCCAAGGATATAAAAGCCAGAACCTCACGAGCTATCAGGGAAGGAGAAGACCCCGAATCTTCAGACTGGGAAGCCAGTGCATCTTCCTTTGAGGATGATCACTATGAATGAAATAATAATCCATAGCTGAATGCCTGGGCCTTTACCACCTATGGGCAGAAGTGGGTGGATCCTGTCAACAACAGTCTCCAAATGGACATGGTCATTGGACCATGAATGCAGGACACCACCCCATCTTAGTGCCCGACAAAAGTCTTCACTGTCACAGCTGAAAATCCCTAGAGCACCACCCCTGCATCCTAGAGCTCATTTCAGGCCCCTGAGGCCCAATGCCCCTGTGCAGCCAGTGGGAGACACCTGCTCTCTCCTGCACCCCAGACTATGTCTCAGTCCATGTATCTGCTGAGCCTATAGGATGCTGAAGTTGCACGTGCTCTGAGGGGACCAGGTGGGGGTGCCCCACACCTGAACTCAAGGCTGCCAAGCACAACTATTTGGATCCAGATAGACAAAGTTCAGCATCTTCAGCTCTTGGATCTAACTGCTCCCTCCTCTCTTGCTGGAAATCAGTCACTTGGCATAGGCAAGAAGAAGATGCCACTTGTGCACACTATTCTCCATACAGCTGACCCATCCCTTCTTGTGCCTCCACCCACCACAATAGCAACAAGAAATGCAAACAAACAAAGCTCCTGGCATCTAAAAGAGGGAACTTCTTTTCAGTATTTTATAAAAAGCCCTAACACAGAGCACGCATGTGAATGGTGGGCTCCCGGGACCCTCATCTCTCTGCCCGCACAAAGGCCAAATGAGCTGGGGCTCCGCCAGGACACTCTGCTGCAATTAATTTGCTTAGCCTTTTATACCCCGAAAAACACATCCACATATATTATCTCAGTTGATTCTTAGAGAAACTTGGTGTTGAGGTCAGTGCTTTATGCCCCATGTACATTGTTCACAACATAAAAAGGAGTATCAAATTAAAGAGTCTTCAACTTGAGGTGCAAAGGACAGTTGCCTGAAGGAAGCTGGAAATGTCTAAAGCTTATGCAGGAATATCAGAAAGAGCACAAACATTTGGCTCCTGAGCCAACTGTGCATGGAAGCCTGTGTATGTGTGTATGCATGTGTGTGCATGTGTGTGAATGTGTGTGTATGATGTTTATGTACAAGCAGAGGCCCTGAGGACTGGCTGAAATGCTCTCTTGGAAGTCCAGGCTGGGAATGGAGAAGGGAAATTGCAGAGTCCAGAGCTGTAAGTGGTTTTATTGTTTTGTATCATAATAAGGGCCCTCAAAAGCTCCCAGGCACTGTGCCACCCATCCTCTGGCCACGTGACAAGAAATCCTGGCGAAGGTGCCAGGAACTGCTTCTTCACTGACCGTCTTCCCAGTTTCTGTCCAAGGGAGAGGCCAGATGGAGGAGGTCAGTGCAGGGGCAGCCATTCCCTGGGCTCTCCTCCAGTCTGTCAGCCCTAAACTATCGGATCAGCATGCAGGAAGCAGTTTAGCTTAAAGTGATGTCATATGCTGGGGCAAGATGGTGAGGTAGAGAGGAACAATAGGGGGGAGGGGCACTGGGGCCGTCCCCTCCCATGGACCGGGTGACAGCTGCTGTGCGGAGGTGGGGGAGGAAAGCTGGAGCCAGCATCAGCCAAGTGTCCCACCTGCTCCCAAGCCACACTGGAATCAGTTATCTTTTGCCACACCATTCCTAAGATGGAGTGGACCTTCCGATGCCAGATTGCTGACCATCAGGGCCCGCAGAAAAGATATGACAAGTCCTAGCACAAGTTGCAGAATAAGAAAAGAAGCAAGGAAGTAAAGGCGGAGCCTAAAGAAATGCCGGGTATCTCCCATACCCATCCCCCTGCCCGGCAGTTACTGAGCATGTAACGAGGGCCAGAATGAAAGGCCGTGAACTGGGACCTCAGGAGGTGGAAGGCAGGTTACAGAGGGGAGGGGAGAAGAGAGGCAGGGAGAGAAGACAAGAAAGGATGTTGAAAGAAAAGCGGGAGAGGAAGCCAAAAAGGTGAGCTGGGCAGGCTTTCAGAAATGGGTTGACCCAGACTTCACTCTCGTAGAGGAAGATACTGTAGCTCCAAGCATGAAGGTTTGGGAGTGGACAGACCCCAGGCACTGGAATCACAAATGAGTCCCTCACAGCTCCGGGATCTGGGTTCACACTTTCCCTGAGCCTCTATTTCCCCAGCCCTCAGAAGCAAATAGAAGAAATGGGCTTTCAGAGCCATTGTGAGGATTGCGAGAATATATGGCTATGGAAGCGGTTGTCCAAAACAGCACTAAAGCATGGGTTCAAAGGTCACTCAGGCATTGCACTAGTTTCTAATGCCACATAACAAATTGCCACGCATTTTGAGAGTTGAAACAACAGGCAGTTATTAGCTCAGCTTCCATGGGTCAGAGTCCTGTCACCACTTAGCTGTGTTCTCTGCTTGGGGTCTCCCCAGGCTGCAGCTGGCTGATCGTGGCCCCACGATCTCACCAGCAGCTGAAGTCTTCCATCCAGATTCACCGTGTGTTGGTAGAATTCCGTTCCTGTGACTAAAGGACTGAGGCCCTCCACTCCTGGAGGCCACCCACAGCTCCAGATCATGTGGCCCTTCCCACACAAGGCAGGGCTATGCAGGAGAACATCTCTCTTCCAGGATCCTAAGACAGAGTCATATATAATGCAGCATAATCATGAAGTAATATCCCATCTCAGTTGCCATCATGCAGTGGGCAAGTCATAGGTCCCCCGCTCTCCAAGAGGGGGGATTGCACAAGAACATGACTCCTTAGCTGTCATCCTGGGGCGCATCCATCTTCCTGGGCTTCATTTTCCTTCTTTATAGAATGACACCCATAAATCAGTTACCACTGTTAAATAAAATAATATAAATTAATGTATCTATAAAGCACTAAGACAATTCCTGGTTCATAGTATGTATTGTATTAATTATTAAGCATTTCAAAAATTAATTAATCTTTCAAATACTTGTCATGCCGCAAACACCCAGGAAAGGAGTGATGTCTGAGGGCAGCAGGTTATGTCCAAGTCACCAGGAACCAGCTGCCTTTGGGCCCAGGGCTCATTCTCTCTGGAATGCCACCCATTGGGGAACAGTGGGGTAGAGGAGTCGAGCATTCTGGAGTGAGACAGGTGCAAAGTTTTCCTCCTTTTGGTCGGTGGTCAGAGTGTGTTCCTGTTTCCTCCCAGAGCCCTGGAGGCCTCCTGGTCCCTCACACTGCTGGCCTCAGCTCACACCTCACTGGCCTCACTCAGCCTCACCCACACACCACAGCAGCCTCCAGGACCAGCCCCTGCTCCAGGTCCCCCACCCTTCCCATCCCATTCCACCAGCAGGAGGCCAAGGCGGCCTCCAACCCTTTGCCCTCCCTCTTTCTAATCTCGTTTATGCATTGTATTTCTCATATTTGCAAAACATAAAAAAAAACAAAACACCCTTAAAACTAAGAGGCTGTTTTCCATTCCTGAGGTGGGCTCCTCTTACCGCCATGCACACTCACACGCATATATTTAAACAAGTTTGATTCAGTGTAGCTGACACAAAAACCACTTAGTCGTTTCTCCTACATCATCCTAAGTTAATACCTCTGACAGGCTGCAGGAGGCCTTTCAGCAATTTTTCTCTTTCAGCTTTCCTCCTTCCTCCCCAAGCCACCACCTCCCCACCCCCTGCTCTCCCTCCCTCCCTCCCCCCCCGCCCTGTAAAATTTGCTTTCCGCACAAAAGCTGACCAAACCGTTGCAATTTGTATCCGTCGCATCGTAAGACCAAATTGAAAGGCGAGCAGCAGCTCTAAATGGGAACAGGGGCAGCCCAGCCTTGCAGGGATGGATTCTATTTGTGCTTGATGTGGGGGAATTTAACTGTTCCAGAAAAATAAGAGATGTGCTTGTTCCCTCTGCTCCCTTCTTTGGGGAGCGCCCGCTCAGAGGGCTGCTACAGCCCTGGGCATTCTCTATTGCAAGTTTACCTGCTTCCACTTCCTGAGGAGATAGTCTGGCCTTTGTGTCCTGCCCTGGGTGGCCCTGGAGAGTGATTCCCAAAGCCTCAGACCCTGTATCTCAGCTGTGGATCTTTGGTCCCAAAAGGGAGAGGGATGAATTATGCTAAACAAATGAATATGCATTCTGTTTCCCCACCCCCAGCTGTCTCTGTCTCTGTCTCTCTCTTAACCATGTCTCCTGCTCTGCCTCTCTTCTACTCTCTCTTTCCTCGCACGTCTCTCTCTCTCTCTTTCCCTTTCTCACTCATGCATGCACCCACATACAACCAGACCTGGGAGCCTGCGTTCTGATGCACAGTCTTAACCTTCCCCACCCCTCATCCTCCGCCCCTGCCCTTACTCATTTCCCAGAGCATCAGGCTGTCTTTGGGTTCATTTTCAGCAGGATGACACATGTGCAGGGAGGGCTGTTGCAGCTCGAGCACTGAACACTTCTTCACCCCAAAGTGTTCCTCTCTCCCTGAGAAAGTGGCCGTAGCTCTGCCCAGGACCACTGAGTCCTAGATTTGGCCCACTGCAGACCAGCTGAAGGCTGACCTTTGACCGCAGCCCCACAGCCTGGAAGCTGCCTTTCTCATGGGCTGGGCCGCCAGCAGGGGGCAAGCTGGCCTTGTAGCTGGCAGCAGCAGCCAGGGCCTGGCGGCAGGGAGGGGTGGGGAGGGGCAGTGCTAACCTTGCGCGGGGAGGTGGGGAGGCCGTTATTTAAGGGCCCAAACTTCTCTGCTGCAGGCACCGTATTTCCTGAGAAGAAACTCTAAGCCTCAGGCCAGCCGGGAAGAAGCGCTAGCTGTGGAGAACCATTAAAAAGGAAGCACAGAATTAGCAGACCCTGTCTCTGGGACAGTGTCAGGTTACAGGTGCAGAAGCCTGAGAATAATGGTGAAATAAAAAAGAAGAGCTACCACTATTTGACACTTGCCACACACGTGATCTCTTTTGTTCCACCACAAACAAGCACACTGCTATTATCTCTGTCCTGAAGATGAGAAAGCTGAGTTTCAGAGAGGCGAATTAACCTGCCCAAAGTCATGTGGCAGAGAAGGGATCTGCCTGACCTTTACAGAACTGACCAGACAGAACTGACTGACCTCTGCTGCGTCCCCAGGGGTGAAGTTTCAAAGCATCCTCTTCCCTGAAGCAAGGGCCATCCTGCCCTCTGCCGGCAGCCTATGCACCCCTGCTATTTTGGAGTGTCACCCCCTGCAGGAGTGTTCTCACTTTCTAAGGGAAGTCAGGAGGCCCGTGAAAGGTCAAGACCCAAAGACTGAAGGAAGCACTGGAGAAGCACTGGAATGGAAGCAAAAGATGGACTCTGGTTTTTCATCTGTGCCTCTGTTGCTTATCCAGGAACTACACCAAGGAGTTGGGTTGTTTGTTGTTGTGGTGGTTGTTTTTTATTATGTCTTTCAGAATTTTACTTCATATTAAATTTCTTCGTTTTTATAATTTTTTTTTCTTTTATATTATCAAGAGAAGCAAATTGACAAATATCACAGAGGAACAGGGGAAAAGGATACAATTAGCTTCTAAAACACACGTAGTTTGAATCCTATATGCTAAAAAGAGTAGTGATGATCAAAGTCTGATTTTGAAAATACAGTGATAGTGAAAAGATGATGTATGACGAGAAAAGCCAGTCGAGCTTATTTGATGTCATTTGCCCTTGGTTTACAAGAGAGTGTTGAAGGTGGATGACATTCTGCTGTGAAGGCTGGGCGAGACCATGTGTTCAGTGCCGATGCCTGTACTCACTGGTGTCAACAAATTGTGAGGAATGTGTACGTGAGCGTGGGAATGATTGGGGGCTAACCATTCAACAGGGCAATGATCGGGGGGAAAACAGAGAGAGTAAACAACATGAATGCCTGTACGAATATTAACATAACATGGGTAAAGAAGTGAAATTATTAGGCTTCTAGAGTGAATTGTTAGAAATGGCAAACTAAACATGGTCTGATGAAGCACTTTTGTCTTAATTCTTCTATAACCTATTGAACTGAAATTAATAGCATATTTTCTATGTCCACCAACATGTGACAGAGTGGAAGTGACAAATATTTGGTCATTCTAAACTCTTAGCTCCTTACTGAAGATTTTTTGAGAATCGCACCAATTTTCTGGACACTTAATGTTTCTGGAGCTTCAAAAAGTTGCCATAATCACACAATGGAATACTATGCAGCCATCAAAAGAAATGAAATCTTGCCATTTGCGACAACATGGATGGAACTAGAGCGTATCATGCTTAGCGAAATAAGTCAAGCAGAGAAAGACAACTATCATATGATCTCCCTGATATGAGGAAGTGGCGATGCAACATGGGGGCTTAAGTGGGTAGGAGAAGAATAAATGAAACAAGATGGGAATGGGAGGGAGACAAACCATAAGTGACTCTTAATCTCACAAAACAAACTGAGGGTTGCTGGGGGGAGGGGGTTTGGGAGAAGGGGGTGGGAATATGGACATTGGGGAGGGTATGTGCTTTGGTGAGTGCTGTGAAGTGTGTAAACCTGGTGATTCACAGACCTGTACCCCTGGGGATAAAAATATATGTTTATAAAAAATATAAAATTTTTTTAAAAAGTTGCCATAATCAATTAGAAAGAAGCAATTTGGTTGGTTTAAAAGTTGGCACATATGTATGGGTATTTTAGTCTCTCAAATATGTAAGTGTGGTTGTTATTATAATATCTTTCCTTCTGGACATAATCTTAATAGAATACAGAGACCAAGGAGTTCTAACCTGGGGTCCTTGAATGGGTTGAGGGATCCAGGAACCCCCAACAAACTGTGTGGGAGAATTCATGTGTGGGGGTCTTATATACATGTGCCTGGGAAAACAGTCCATAATTTCCATCAGATTCTCCAAGGGGTCTGTGAACAGAGAGTTTGAGAATGGATGTGATAGATGACCTTCAAGTTGCTTCCAACTCTGATATCCTAAAACAGACGAGCGCCTTGCAAATGAAGAAATTTCAGGACCATAGCAGACGAGATATCTGAGAACGAGAGAAGGGCTTTTCAAGAAATCCAAACCATGATATTTAAGTGGATGGTGGTCCAGCTGTGAACAGAACTATAGCCTCTGAGCCTCCCTGCTCTTCACCTGATGACAGGAATTCATATATGGTTTGCATTGCTATAATTACAGGGAAACGGATTGCTCACAGGGGAAAGCTGGTGAATGGAGAACCACAGGCACAGCCCCCTGCGGACCATATCCCACTGGTCATGTCAACAGAATGACATTTCCTCTGCCTATCAGTCTCATCTGGACCAAGCCAGGGCTTTCTCTAGCTAGATTGTCAAAGATATTTGCAGAGTCCTTTGCAAAATTCCAGAGAGCACTGAAAAACTGGTCTATGCTTTCTAGGGAAGCTAAATACCATGCCATGTTGGATGAGCGGGAGGTAAATCTAAGTATTCCTTATCCCAGTTGGTGCTTAGTGCTCACATACCTTTTTAAAGATCAGATCAGGTTAAAATAGCCACCGTCTTTATCCCTGATAAAAAAAGAGTGGGTTATCATAAATTAACACAAAGGCAGTTTAAAAGTGTGGGAAGAGAGCATGGAAGGAGAGGATGGTTTTGTGTACTTTGAGTTGTCAGACCTAAGATGATAGAGGTTGGTCCTGAATCTAAGAATCTTGGATATATTCAGCACTACATGTCTCACCCCCAGCAAACCCCCTAGTCACTGTCAGAAGCTCTGTGTTTAAGAACCACAGCTAGATAGAACACCTTCTGCCATCCCACTCCTCTCGCCTCCAGCCTGGTCAGGCTCTTTGATCAGTCCTGCCTCTAACCCATGTGAGGTCTCCTCTGCATCTCTCAGTAGACATCCCCTCCACAAGGAAGGCCCAGCCCAGAGTAGGAGCTGGAGATTTCCCAGGTACTGGACAGCTCTGCCAGGCAGGCTGGGGCTCTGTTTGGACCAAGAGCAATGGCTTTCTGGTGTGCCACTTTCCTTAATGTGCGCTAATAGAATATCATTTCATAATGACTTGACTTTCTCTCTTGCTCTGCAAATATTCATAGAATATGAAGTTTGCTCAAGTTTCCTTAAAATGTGTATTTGGATCATCTGGGATGTAAAAATGAAATTCTTAATAGGGCTCCAAATCAGTCAATGCCCATCAGTCTAGGGAGTCCCAACCAGCATTGTTATGAAGGCCTCTGCCATCAACTGAAGTTGATAACTGGAGACTTGGGGGTCTGTAGACATACTGTAAAGTTCCATGATTAGGCAGGCAAGGAGGGAAAGGTTTGATTCAGGTAAGTATGGTAAAAGGAGATGTGTGTTGATTGGTATCAGGAAGGAGCTGCCAGAGTCAATGGAGATAAGGTAAGGGAGCCTGTGATGGGGATTCAGAGGCCGGAACATTTGAAGGTAAGGATGCAAGTAAGTGATTACTATCAGAGAGGCCTACCTGGAGATAGCAGGGTCCTAGGGGTTAAAGAAAGAAACTCCAAAGACTGGTAAAGAAAGCAAGACAAGGATTGAGCCTTGAGTATAGAGTACTGGACAAGTGATCTAGATAAAGGCTTCAATCCAGACCTTGTACATACCAGGGAAGACTTGGCCTTGGAAACCAGACTAAAAATAGTTCTGAATGGGGACAAAAGGTCAAGGTTATCTTGATGCTAAATTTTTTTAGTTGACTCTAAAGACAGAATTGTATTGAACCTAGTTTGGGTGATTGTTTTCATCCTCTCTGGCTTCCATAACATAATATCATAGATAGGGTGGGTTAAACAAAAAACATATTTCTCAGAGTTCTGGAGGCTGGAAATCTGAGATCATGGTGCTGACTGATTCAGTTTCTCGTGAAGACCCTCTTCCTGGCTGGGATACAGCCTTCTTGCTCATTCCTCACAAAGTGAAGAGATAGTCTTTCTCTCGATTCTTAATGAAGCCACTAATCTTACCACGAGGCCCCACCCCTCATGACCTCATCTAGCCTCATTTCCTTCCAAAGACTTCATCTCCAACTATCATCACATTGGGGATTAGGACATTAACACATGAATTTGGGGGAACAGTTTACTCCATAGCAGGCTTTAAACTATACATCAGGCTTTGATGGCTCCCACTGGTGGTCCAGTGGCTCCAGGTCCAGGAAGAGAAGAGAGGGAGGGGCAAGAGTGTTACCTCAGGAAGAAAGCAAAAAAGAATGAAGCACTTATTTTCCTACATGGAGACATAATCCAGTCCTTGTAGCTTAACAAAGGTGCCAAACCCAGTGATGCCCACCATGTGAACTATTTCCAGGAGACACAGGTTTTTTCTCCCCAAAGAGACATATGACAAGAATAAAAGCCCTAGAGAGGCTATGGATACCAATGCCTCAGGTAATAATGGGGAGCAGGCTAGGCTGTCCTGGGTTACCTATTGTAGAGGAGCAGAGAGTTGTGCCAGGCAGGGTGGTACTCAGAGGCATGATTCTCCTCTGGCTTCTCAGAAAGCTTTCCAGTCCATATCAGGCTGCCTGGCCAATACAGGATGACTTTCCAATGAAGATGTTCCAAAGACAATTAGGTTCCAATTACAGAAGTGAGTGATGAGTGGATGAGAAGCTACTTGCCATCCTCTCTAACCCTGGCAACTTAACCATTCCAATGCCACTTGGGCAAGATCCAAGAATACTTGCCTTCACCTGGCAACTGAGCTGTTCTTGCAACAAACATGCCAAGAAGAAAATAGACTTTAGTTTCAGAGTGGGATTCCAATAATGGCTTTCTACCAACTAGGCATAAAACTTTGGAATAATTACATAATCTGAGTTTCAGTATATTAATTTAGGTACTATGAATTTATGTATTATTTATGTATTTATGAAAACCTGTTTCATACAATTTTCCTAAATATTTACTACTACTACTAACAATAGTACTCAACTGAGCACTTACTATGTTCCAGGCACTGTGCTAAGTGACTTAGATAAATTAGCTTGTCTTAATGGACTGTGGGCTTCATTTCAGTCCCCCTAAATTTCTATGCCTGTAAAAGGCCAGAAATTGGCACCTGGGCCTATCATGTAATAACTGCACAATTACAGGCCTTATGTCCTTGAGGCAATGAATAGTCCTGGCAAAGTTGATTCTATTCCATGAAGACAAATGTGATGGTAAAGCAGGAGTGTTTCCACTCTGAGATTCAGAAATCATGGGAAATGTACTGTGCCTTGAGCATATATCTGATTCCCTCACCCTGCTACCCAAAGACTACCATGATCTGGTTTGGATTGTCTTTTCATCCCTAGATCACATTAAGTTCCAGGAGTGAGTATACATTGCCTTCTCCCTCTTCACCACTCTGTTCATATCAACCCTTCCCTTTCTCTACTTGGAACTCTCCCCCAATACTTAAGGATTTGCTTAATCATATGTTTTTCATTGGGGCATCCCTGATGCTCTTAGCCAGAACCCAGTTAAACACTCTTCTTCTTCTTTCTCAATTTTAAACTTCTATTTTAGTCCTTATCAAATTTTGTCTTGTCTCAGTCATTTGTGGATGAATCTGCTCCCAAACATTAACCTGATCCCATGGGCAGAGCAAATAGTGCCTTATTTAACCTTTTAATCCTGCCCTCTGTTCCAAGAATGGAACCCAGCCAAAGATACAATTCATGTTTGTGAAACCATGGTTAATTGAATTGGGATTGGTTTCCATGTCCCCTGACATATAACAGAGCCTTGGAGTTGGAAGAAGAGAATAATTTGGAATGGAGGGCCAAGGCCTAGAATGTTCTCAGCTTCCTAAATGAGATGAGAGCCTCTGTAAAATCCACTGGCCCTATTATGGGGCAAGGACCAAGGATGCTGTATCTCAAGCTAACATTAGATAAATAATGAATTGCTGTCAAAGACAGATGTCCCATCCCTCTTTGTAGGCTCATGTTTCTGACTCCAGGGCACCCATGTCACACCCTGATCCCCAAGTACCTCTTCTTAAAAGGCTTCCAGAACAGTACTCCAAGTTCTGAAAATTGCCATCTGCTCTGGTCCTAAAAACCTATTGAAAACCTACCTATCCTGAGTGGCAATCTTCTGAGAACTTTATTTTACACAGAACTAAATCTGACAAATGAGGCTGGTGGCCTCTACTATCTTTTTGTGATACCCTTGCTTATGGGAGTGTACAAAAGCCTTGGAGGGAACTTAGCACCCTCCTGTGAATATCCCTCACCTCCAAGATCTTCCGAAGGGGTAACTGCTGGATTGGAAGAAGATCAGACCTCCTCCAGCCCCACACCACCCCCACTTGTCCACTTGAGTGTGACATGGACTGATATGTCCCCGTGTCTCAACAAGGAGCTGGGTTAGAGCCTGGGTTAGAGCCTAAAGTTCTCAGCAGACATGTTGGTTTCCCTCCCTGTTTAGTCTCCGATGGTTTGGACAAATCTGCCATTCAACTACCAACTCTCTTGTGCCTCTGCTAGAAGAGAAGAAATTTGGTTATGAATTCTACTCACCTTTTCTCTGAGAATAGCATCCTGAACAATAACCTCTAGGTAAAAGGGGGATGTGTTTGATATGTAAACTGAGCTTCAAGTCCCATATTCACCTGGTGCCAATCCTTCAAAGTATTCTCCTAAGCCTCTGTCATCTGTATATCCATCATTCTGGAGCTGACCATCTCAAGAGTTCTGACCCATGAGAGGGAGTCAGGTGGAGATTTCCAATCTGAGACAAACTCATGGCTGAGTAGGGATTGGAGTGGAGGACGTGCAGCATGGCCAGAAATTGGGAGAAAGTGCTAAGAAAGAGTGAAATGTACAAAGAAATGGAAACCTCAGCAGAGATGATGAACTTAACTGTTCAAAGCTCACCTCCAGTGCACCTTGGCATGTTGCCTGTGGCACAATCCCACAGGAATGGTAAGCTTGCTGCCAAAGCCAGTAGGGTGTTCATGGAGACTCAGTCCTCAGCCTCTCTCCCACTCTGCCTCCCTGCTTCATCTCTGGCAGCTCATTTGCCTTCCATTGCCTCTCATTTCCCCATGTTGGTTTAGTCTCGGGCCCAGACCCTGTTCAATATTTGTCTTTGAGCTCCACTATTTGCTCTCATTTCCATACGTTTAACATACATATTAGCTGCCTCCTGCCTTGTCCCATAGCTGTCACTGACTCTTTCAGCCTCAGTCTGGTCACAGGACCACTGGGCACCCCAGTTTCCACTGCTTCACTCTCATCCCACCAGGAGAGTGCTGAGGGGCTGCAGCACAGAGCTGAGTAGCTGTGCCTGGTCCTCACCCCCACCCCAAACTGACATACGCAGGTGGACCCAAGTCTGGCCAGCAATGGCTCAGTATTCTCCCCTGTGTTTCTCATCCCCTCAGGTTGCCCTTTCTTCCCTCTGACAACTTAATATTGATTGATATTTCTAGAACTATAATTTCTCCCTTAATGAGAAGTCAGGGTAAGAATACAATTGAAAGTACTAAAAATGGACTCTGAGGTCCTATCCCAAGTGCCCTTTCCCTGACCACAGCCTTCATCTTCTTAAATTTACTTTATATTCCCCATACCAGCTTGGCCAAGCTGCCTTCCATATAGGTGTTCAGAATCATTGACTCTTTGAGATGAAGCTTAGAGGTCATGTAGCCCAACTATTGAGCTATGGCTTGAATGTGCCTTCAGTTATCTGTTCAGCCTTCCCCAAGCTCCTCATGTATGTCTAGGCCAGATGTTGGGGATGCAGAATGAAGAGGAATGGCCTCGCCTGGAATGACCTCACATCTAATGAAGGAGGCAGAGACATGCTAAGTATAGTGCAACACGACAAGTTTAAAACAGGAATGAAGGGGTTACCAGAGGAAGACCCTAACTCAACCAGGAAGTTGAGGACATTAGCAAAGTTTTCCTGCAGTTTGTTAGTAATTATCTCAAGTTAAAGGAAACTCACTGCCTCCAAAAGTCTCATTATTTCTTTCTTAGCCTTTATTAGCCACATACGTTTTTCTGTATATCCCTATTGCCAGCAACTAGCAATCAAAATTTAATGAAAAATGGCATTAGCTTTATATGAACCATGTTCCTCTGCCTCAATGTTCCCATCTATAGTAAAAAAAGAATCAAACTCAGGAATTTCTAGAATTCTGAAATCTAATTGACCCTACAGCAAATTGTTCTCAAGTCCTCTCCTCTCTATCCTCACTGCCACTTTAAAGATGACCCTTGTCAACTTCACCTTGCTTTTCAATGGCCTCTAGCCCCTTCTCTATTGAGCCCACCCTGATGCTTCTGTGTTATCTTTCTTAAAATCCTGCTAATTATGTCATCCTTGTTCCCATCGCCTCTAGGATAAAATTGACACTGTTAGCTTCAGATACATTTAGGATCTTTTATAATCTGGCCCCAACATACCTTCTTCATGCCCTCTGTCACCATGAATTCTTTATGCCATGATGAACTTCTCACAATTTATTAGACATGGGAACTCATTTCAAAATTCTATCCCTGTAAGTGCACATGCCTCTCAACTAGAAGTGTCATCACCCATCTTTATCAAGCCACAAACTCTTGTTTATACTCAGATCCTAGTTCAAAGCCTATGTGTGAGAAGGTCAAAGCCTGCTGTCCTGAAGCACATCATTCATACTTCTATCCTGGCAGAGGTAGCCACCTTCCAAGCAGTTCAGTCATCCTCACCACCTGGTGTTTGTGCCCTGGTACAATCCCATCCACATAGCCAAGAGGATGCAATGTGACAATATGACTTCCCAGACCAGCTTGTAGAAGACACCACAACTTCCCCTTGCCCTCCCTTTGACTGCTCACCCTGGGAAACTAGCAGTCATGTCATGAGATCTGCAAAGCAGCCTGTAAGGGCCCCAAAAGGCAAGAACAGAGGTCTCCTGCCAACCATGCTAGTGAGTCAATCTTTCAAGTGACTCCTTCAGCCCCAGCCAAACCCTCTGTTGATTTGACCCCCTCCTGACATCTTGACCCCAATCTCGTGAAAAACCCTAAGCCAGAACCATCCAGCTAAGCCACTCCTATTCTTGATCCACATATCCTGAAAAATGCTAAATATTCATTGGTGTTTTAAGCCATAAGTTTGGGGTCATTTTATTACTCAGCATTAGATAACAAATACAATAGCTCTTACCTTATTGCACTAAAATGGATCTTTTTCATCTTCTCTGCCCAATCCATCAGCACCTTTGTGAACAAAGCCATATGTCCTTCATTTCTAGACCTATAATGCCTAGCACATGGTGTGATGCAAGAAATATACTTTAAATAAATACTTGTCTAATTTATTAATGAATTAATAACTAATTTTTAAAACTCTAAAGATCTAGGCTATGTTTCTTTCTTCAACTTCTTGATTCTTTAATCTCTTTCTTTTTCAGGAACAATCTGTCCCTATCTCCACCATCATACCTTACAGGGCTTTACACCATAGCACAGTTTGTAAAAGAACTTTTATCCGCTGCTTCCTGCCTACAGTGACATTCTGTGGTTATCAGAGAAGGCATGTATTACATGTATTATTAAGCATGTTTTTCACAGAACTAAATGAAAGCATAAACAGGTTAAGGTGTTTGCCCATTTGTAAATGATAGAACTCTAGTTTTCCTGACCAGGAGGAGTTCAATGTCCACTAGCTCATCATGTCTGCAATAGGTGACCTGGGCCCCGCAGGTGTTTCTGCTGCTTCTCCTAACAGCCCATTATGGGGGCCTCTGAAGAAGCCCAGTCTCTTGATCCTAGATAAGGGTGAAGGTGATAATTCATGCTTAGAAGGGTCTCCTGCCTGGCCATGCTTTCCTTCCCAGGCCTAGTAACTCAGCCCCCCAGGCATGGCAAGACAGTCTGGGCCCTGAGCTAAGACTCCATGTTCTGGTTCCTCATTCTCACCAGCAAATGCCCCTTGAGCCCACTAGTCTGCACACACACACACAGCTTGCAGCAAGGGCTCTGCTGTGGTTGTGTTTGCTTGGAGAGATTACCAGGAAAATGACCTCTTTCCCAGGTGTCCAGAAATAGCGCTCAATGTTATCTTAAATTACAATTTTGGAGCCAAAATTTAGAAAAGCTGAATGCCAATAAAAGCCTACATGACGGCTTCCAGGGGAAATCAAGAAGAATTTCTAGAGAAGCAAATGGTGTATGTTACTGTTAACATGTAGAGTTGAAAGGCCACCATCTTGAGTGTTGGAAGAGCTTATTTTTAAGTCACAGCTCAGGTCACTATTAACGGTATGACAACTCATGGAGCATCCCACCTCTCTGAGTTACAGTCTTTTCAACTATGGATTGGCAATCATCCAACTTCCCCTGTTAAATCACAAGATTAGTAAGCGAATGAGTAAAAATAATACTTGTCATGTACCACACACCTAATATGCACCACACACCATTTTAGGCATTTTATTAGGCATTTTACTTCCCTTAACGCATTCAAATTTTGCAGCATAAAATGAAGTAGGCGTTTTCCCTACTTCATCACTACAGGGAAACCTGGTGATTAAGTCAGCTCCTCACCACAAAGTCAGTGTAGAGCTGATTAAGTCAGCTCCTCACCACAAAGTCAGGGAGACCTCATCTCCTTCCGCTACACTGTGATATCAAATAAGAGAATATATCCTAACATGCTTTAAACTTTCTTTTAAAAATTCTTTAAAATAAAGGGATGATATACAAACCAAGAATCTCATCATTACAAGGAGCCCAGCATTTGGATTTGGGCCAAGTGACCTGTGCCATTTTCCTGAGTTCTCTTCCTCCTACATCCCCAGACAGAAATGACACCCTGAGGGTGCCTGGGTGGCTCAGTGGGTTGAGCCCCTGCCTTCAGCTCAGGTCATGATCTCAGGTCCTGGGATGGAGGCCCGCATAGGGCTCTCTTCTCAGTGGGGAGCCTGCTTCCCTCCACCTGTCTCTGCCTGCCTCTCTGCCTACTTTTGATCTCTGTCAAATAAATAAATAAAATCTTAAAAAAGAAAAGAAATGACACCCTGAGGGCACAGAGGGAGAAAACCCTCTCCTGTCTTGCACTTGTGTTGAGGGGGGATGACCAGCAGACAGACACGCTCACAGCCTCCACAGACCAGCAGAAGTCCCCTCTTGCCTGTTAGGCTGCAAATGGTCCCAGATCCCTTGCCCTGTGGGAATGACTGAGATGCATGGCCTCTGTGGGAAGCGACAGATGGCTCCTTTCTGCATTCTTACCATTTCTTAAAAGTACCGTGCATGAATTTTTAAAGTAAAATTGATTTAAATTGATTCTATTTAAATTTTCTTTTATTTTAAAGGTTTCACCATGCCTCTTAGGATAACTGCAATCCCATATGTGTTCCAAAATGGACTCAGAATCCTGTATTGAGCACACATACAACTCCTTGTAGGTCATCATAAAGGTTGTTCTTTCCAACTCTAAATAAAATTCTATATCTTATCAGTTCCCTACTCAACTCTTGTGAACTTTGCAAGTGGCACAGAGGCCCAAACCAGAATTCCACCTTTCACCTGCCTGACATTTTTCTCCCAAACCAGATTTCAGACCTCATTTGTGCCTGTCTTTGTCTGTTCAGGCCTCCCTAAACAAAGAGCAATCTCTCTTCTTAATCTTGTTGTCATTTAGCTATCTGACTCTGAGCATGTTCCCTAGGTCTCTCTGAGCCTCAGTTTCCTGTGGATGACAATTGCTGTAAGTCCCTCCCACAGGTGTTATGACAGTGATCTTAAAAAATGCCACAGTGAGACACATGGTTCTTGCCTCTTGTGGTCCCTGTGCTAAGAGAGGCCTTCAGAACTAGATTCTTCTCTGTCCCTCCAAAGCTAAGTCCTGGGGGAAAAAGTCAGCTGCCTACTTTAATTTTCCCAGCTGCGCTCACCACGCCCTCATCCACTCTCCAAGTCCCCTCCTTCAGCAGGCTAACTGATGTTCTTGTATCCTGGTCCTACCACACATGCACTTCCTCCAGGAAGCTGCCCTGCTCATACCCAGTCCAGATCAGTGCCTTCCTGAAGAGGTCACACAGCAACCTGCCAGTCATCAAACCAGCATCAAGCATCCCTGCCCATCTTTTTTTTTTTTTTTTTAAAGATTTTAAAGATCACAAGTAGGCAGAGAGGCAGGCAGAGAGAGAGAGAGAGAGAGAGAGGGAAGCAGGCTTCCTGCGGAGCAGGGAGCCCGATGTGGGGCTCGATCCCAGGACCCTGAGATCATGACCCGAGCCGAAGGCAGCAGCCCAAACCACTGAGCCACCCAGGCGCCCCGCATCCCTGCCCATCTTAACTCCCAAATTCTAAGCCCCATGAGGGCCAAGAACATATCTGCTGTGTTCTGCATAGTACCTTCAGAGCCTCACCCAGTGAATGACACAGAGTAAGTGCAGAAAAAACACAAAATCTCCGTGCTCATCTTGTCCCCTTCAGCGGGCTGTGATGGGGAGTGAGAGCGAGTCTTTCAACAAGCCACTTCATGTACTCAGCTTCAATTTCCTTGTGTGGAAAAAGCATAGTCTGAACTAGATACTCTCTACCATTCTTTGCAGCACAATAATCTATAATTCTGTGATTCTAAATAAGGTAATGCACTAAAAGAACATGGGAAACTGTCGCTTTTCAACCGACATAACGGTAAGGTTTAATGTTACTATTACTACTCAAAACGGTCTTCTGGAGCGGCGCGTCCTGGCAGCTCATTCTCAGAAGAGATCCAGACTCCATCCCGCAGCCACTGCCCTTGCCCATGTCTGCCCACAGCAGCCCTGAGACAGGGTACATGTGGGTCCATACTCTCCTCTCGTCCTTCCTCATGGTGCCTCGGGAAATCTGTGACAACTCTTTCTTTACCTGATTCTGAATATTGCTTAAACTGAATGCGTCAGACCTTACCCTTCCAGATGGTCTGGGAAGACCTAAGTCACCGAATTTTCTAATCTGCCCTGTTGGTATTGAGGATCTCTTTCTTTCTACAATAGCAGTATAAAAAGAAAGAATCAAACATCAATATTGCAAAATACACACACACACACACACACACACACACACACAAAATACCAAACGAAAAGACAGACCAGACAGTGAGTGGGCCTGAAGTTTAAATTAGAATACAACGGTTTAATGCTCCCAAAGACCAGACTATTGTCTTATCAGATTTCCCCTCCAATGAACAATTGTGAAGCCAGCCTGTCCAGAGGAATGAGTTGTTATTCCACCAGATGAGCAAACACCATTGATTTTAATGTGTGTGAGGGAAACAACACAGAGCTCTCTCTATACATCCTATGCCTGGACACTGCTCAGAGGAAAATGATTCCCCATTTTGTTAAGTCTCCAAGCAAAACATAAAGCGGGAGGTAGCAGGGGAGGATCTGGCACTAGATGGAAGGGTACCATCCAGTCCGACTGTGCTGGGGGAGCCCCCGAGTATAGGGCAAATGCTGAGTCAATGGAACACAGGTGGTGAGAATGGAGGTCCAAGCATGAGAAGGACTGGGGACAGGGCTAGAGTCTCTTGTGGGGGTTTGGAAAGGAAGAGCTACCATACCATCTCCTGGAAGCCACAGACAGCTCCAACCGGGAGATAGGCAATGGTATGGCAAGTCAGAGGACAGCTCTCTGGGCCAGCAGCAGTGTAAGTTCACTTTGGGAGCCTTGTCATCAGTGCCCGGCCTCAGCCACTACTGTCCATGGGAATCACCTTACCGTGTTTGCTTTTGGGGGTTTTGCTGGTGATAATCTCTTCTCAGAAATAAGAGACCTACTGAGCAGAAAGATAAAGGCAGACTCCTAATAACCAAAGAGCCCTCTTCCTACAGACCCCCTAAAAAATCTCATGCCCAATGTCACTGGGTGTCTGATGACCAAACACTCTAGGATTTTCCCCTCAAAGACCATGGCCTCAGGTCTTTGATCTTCTCTGTTTACCTAGTGGATTAATTGGCATCAAATAAATGTCTGTACGACCCTGCTGGCTGACCCTCCGCACCGTCTAAGGAGGAATCTGCTGAAATAAACCAGCCGTAATGGTGCGGAAGCAGCTAGCAGTTACCAGGTGTCCAGAGATGGGCTATGGAAGGAGCCTCCATGAGCCCAGACAATATCTGGACAGGATGTTGGGCACTGATGATCAAGTCAGTGACCCCACACTTCCCTGAATAGCTTGCTGCCCCTGAGCCCCAGGGAGATTGATGTTTGCAGTGAGGAAGGCTCTAGTCTGGAAACTGAGATCTGAGGTCTGGTTCCTTATCAACAGCAGGTTGGTGGTGGTTCTGACAGTTTTTCCATCCACATTTGCCATCTACAAGGGGGTGACAGTGAGAAACCGAGAGCCCCAGAACTTGATGATGAGGGAACAAACTTGTCCTCTGAGAGTTAAACCTAATAAAATCCACACACAATGGAAATGATTAGGCAAGTGTGAAGTGAATGCCAAGATTATCTGTAATTATGTGACTGAAGTGTTTGGAAACACCCAAAACTCCAGTCAAGGTGATCTGGGAGCAATCTCAGGGAGATGAAATTGGAGTGAGATCATAATTTGGTAAGAAGAAACCTAATCAATTGTATTGTGCCTTCTAAGGAAAAGGACCTCTTCAAAGGCTATCCTGTCAGCCTAGTATGAGTGTCCACCCAGCCTACAGGCAAAGACCTGCTACAGAGACAGATGAGGCACGCTGTCCAAACCACTAAAAATTTGAGTCAAAGAACTATTTTCTCTGTTTCTGATTCCATGATCCTCAAGCATCTTTTTGAGACAGACAGATAGATAGATACAGATAGATAGATAGATCTATTTCTCTATAGAGCTTGTTTGCAGAGAAAGAATGGGCTAAGGAGGCCAGAAAACATTAACCAGTCCCTTTTGTGGACCCACATTTACAAAAGTTCGTGGGACTTCTGTTAGTGTAAATCAGTTGCAGTGGGTTCAGTTGACAGTGTAGGGCTGAAGAGGGTCAGGGCCCAGAAAGGAGGGATCTGCCAAGGAAAATGGCAGCTTGCACAAACCACCCTCCCAGGGAAAGATATGTTAAATTAACCTCTTCTTTCAGAAAAGCAGCAATCAGTCATTTAATCCCCACATGTATGACAGAAGTTTTATCATTACCTGTCCTATTTATCGATGAGGAACAAAGCTCAGAAAGGCTCAAGGTCACATACCATGTGGTGTTTTGAATCTCCCCTAGTATAGACAGGTCTTCACATGCTATAGAGAGCCACAGATGATTTCCAAAGACCCC
Source organism: Mustela nigripes (assembly GCF_022355385.1). Classification (NCBI taxonomy): domain Eukaryota; kingdom Metazoa; phylum Chordata; class Mammalia; order Carnivora; family Mustelidae; genus Mustela; species Mustela nigripes. Next base: position 106,720,805 of record NC_081557.1, read on the forward strand.
TACCAGTCTTTTTGAAAAACCCACGTAAATGATCCCTACAATCCTATTCAAAAGTGGTGACCAGGATGGGGAATATCATTAGTCAGATGTTCTTTGTAAAGACAGAGGTCAAAAAAGGATGCTTTTAAAATACCCTTGCTACCGGCCGTTCCACAGCCTAGTTGTTGTGGCCTCCGGCTTTTTTCTGGAAACTGAGGTTCACTACTTAGACCCTTGGCAATTTTGTTGCCCTTAATGAACTCCCTCTGAGATAACACCCCTTCCACACTCACCATCACCAATAACTCTGTAGCCCACATGTGGAGAACAGCATACAAATTTATCCTAATCCATGGTAGAAGGAGTATCAGGAAAAGGAGGGGATAGCAAGTGGCTTCTAGGACTTTGCTGGGGTCAGAGAAGCAAATATCTCCTCTTCTCCCTTCCTCAGGCAATCCTCGATCATGGCTGAACCACACCCCTAACAAATGTCCCATGGAGATATAACTGTAGGCTCTCATCTGTCCACAACCTCTGTAGCTGTTCTCTTAAATAATTAGTGCATCAGGATCACACACGAAGTCTAGGCTTTCTGAGGGGAAAGGTAATGCTGCCTGTGAGGACATCACGGGCTTTGAGTTTTACATGGCAGATTAGACTGAGAGTAGTGTCTTACAACCTCTCCTTTGTGGTAAGTGCCCCCCACCAAACCCTAAATTGGTTCTTTACCTGGGCCAGAACTCTTCCTCCTCTTCTCGCAAAGTGTTTCTCTCCCTGAAAGAGTACCTGAAATTCTTCTCATCTCCCATCTCAGCAAACATTGCTAGCCTCTAACCTCCTTTCCTCTTATTTCCTCTGGGGAGAGTGTCTATCACTAGCGTTCAATCTCTGTTACTACTCCCATTTCTTAAAGCCCTGGGCAGATCTCCAAATCAAAGCCCCAAGCAACCAAGGTCCTTATTTCTGCTGCTCCTTCTTTCCCCCACTTCCTGGTTCTAGCAAACCATTTACATCTGACCTGCAGGAGAGCTTCCCCATGGTTTATTTATTTATTTATAAGAAATGAGATTCCAATTATGGCACATCCGTAGAGCAGAATGCTATGTAGCCATTTCAAATGATGGGGTAGAAGAAAATGTAATGAGGTGGAAAATGTTCACAACAATATATTTAGTAAAAAAAAAAAAAAAAAGAAAAGAAAGAAAGAAAGAAAGGAAGAAAGAAAGAAAGAAAGAAAGACTGCAAAACAGTGTGTACAAAGGGCTCACATTTTTGTAAAAAAAATTTGTGTGAATTTGTATGTACATGACTGAAATTCCTTGCACCTAAATGTTCACAGTGGTCAGTTAGGCATCTGGACAGCATAATGATTGCAAATGATATCTTCATTGTGCTTTTCTCTATTTCCTAATTGGTTTTATGATGAGGAAATATTACTTTATAACAAGAAAAATATAATAAATGTGTGGGTTCTTTTTTCCTTTGAGATACCAGTAAAATGTCTTTTCATGACTTCTGTCTCCTGTGGTCTTTCTGCTTTTATCCACATTGGCATGTGCACTTGTTATTCTCAGCAAATGAGCCAACTGAAATAAGACTCCATTTATGTGAGCAGACTGTGGCCATTGGTATTCTTAAAAAAAAAAAAAAAAAAAAGGTGTCTACACCAAGTAATGGTTACTTCATTCATCTAAAAGACACTGTCTTCTCCAGTCCTGCTCACTGTACACTAGCATCTCTGCTCAGGCACTCCTGAAGGCATGACAGACAGTGTAGCTATCAGAATTCTACGTAGAGGGTGCCTGAGTGGCTCAGCGGTTTAAAGCCTCTGCCTTAAATACTGTTATGCTGAAAATAAATTTTAAAAAATGATTTAAAAAAATGGGCAGAAGATATGAACAGACACTTCTCCAATGAAGACATACAAATGTCCATCAGACACATGAAAAAATGTTCATCATCACTAGCCACCAGGGAGATCCAAATTAAAACCATATTGAGATATCACCTTACACCAATTAGAATGGCAAAAATTAGCAAGACAGGAAACAACATGTGTTGGAGGGGATGTGGAGAAAGGGGAACCCTCTTACACTGTTGGTGGGAATGCAAGTTGGTGCAGCCTCTTTGGAGAACAGTGTGGAGATTCCTCAAGAAATTAAAAATAGAACTTCCCTATGACCGTGCAATTGCACTCCTGGGTATTTACGCCAAAGATACAGATGTAGTGAAAAGAAGGGCCATCTGTACCCCAAAGTTTATAGCAGCAATGGCTATGGTTGCCAAACTGTGGAAAGAACCAAGATGCCCTTCAGCGGCTGAATGGATAAGGAAGATGTGGTCCAAATACACTATGGAGTATTATGCCTCCATCAGAAAGGATGAATACCCAACTTTTGTAGCAACATGGACGGGACTGGAATAGATTATGCCAAGTGAAATAAGTCAAGAAGAGAGAGTCAATTATCATATGGTTTCACTTACTTGTGGAGTATAACAAATAGCATGGAGGACATGGGGAGTTAGGAGAAGGTAGTTGAGCGAAACTGGAAGGGGAGGTGAACCATGAGAGACTATGGACTCTGAAAAACATTCTGAGGGGTTTGTAGTTGGGGGGGGGGGGGGGGGGTTGGGGGAACCAGGTGGTGGGTATTAGAGAGGGCATGGATTTCATGGAGCACTGGGTGTGGTGCAAAAACAATGAATACTATTATGCTGAAAATAAATAAAAAAATGATTTAAGGCCTCTGCCTTTGGCTCAGATTATGATTCTGGAGTCCTGAGATGGAGCCCCACATCGGGCTCTCTGCTCCACGGGAAGCCTGCTTCCTCCTCTCCCTCTGCCTGTCTTTCCACCTTCTTGGAATCTCTCTCTGTCAAATAAATAAATAAAATCCTTTAAAAAAAAAAAGGAAAAAAAAAGAATTCATATGTAGAACTGGAGTCCTCTCTTTGCCTTGAAGAGGCAACATTTGTACAGAAGTTACCTGGGTTGATTTGTTTTGTTTTGTTTTGTTTTATTATTCCTAGATTGACAACTTGGGTTTGAGTTTCAGCTTTGCCACTTACTGACTCTGACTATTGACTTTGGAGGGTTGGTTTCCCCATCTGGAAATTAATATAATGACAGCACATACTTACAGGGTTATTGTAAGAGTTATTATAAAGACTAAATAAATCATACAATCAGGTGTTTAGTGTGGTGCTTGACATACAGTAAGTATTTAACAAATGGAGTCATTATTAACCCCTGAACAACCTTATTCCTTGGGGGGGACAAGAGTTTGAATTGTTTTTATTCTTGTATGCTTGCATTTGAGGAAAAGACATGAAAAGAATTTGACAGCTTAGAGAGGACAAAGGAAGGATGGGTTGAGGGTTCTGCTCTGTTGCTTCCATTTCATAAATATTTACAGACACAGAGGCACAGCATATGAGCTGTTTAAGTTCCTTCAAAAGAGGTTTTCCTTAAAAGACCAGCCTTCCTCAGCCCAACTTTCCCGTGTCCTGAGCAGAAGACAATATTCTAATAATGACCTCCTTAAAATCAAGAGAAATTCTTGCCTTCACTCAGGAGAATAGAATTTGAGGGTTTAAAAGAATCTTCATTCTCATCCAGTCCAAGCTTCAACATGACAGATGTTTGAATTTTTCCTAAAACATCCACACTATGTCACCATCAAATCTATGCTTAACAACTCATGCCATGACAAAACACTCAAAAATTAACTCTGAATGGAAGTTCTTCCTTCTATTAAACCTAAACCTATTTCTCTGTAGCTTTCAGCTTGGAAGGAAAAGAAAAGACAAATCCTTTTCCCTCATGGCTTTCTTTCAAATACTTGCAGCCATGAACTACAAATTTCTCTCAGTTTATCTTCTTCAGGCTAGATATAATCAGTTACCAATATAATTGCCTACATGTAAACTTTCATGGATCTTCACAATTCTTATTCCTCCTCAGAACTTGGTCTAGCAAAGTATGGTATCTAGAACACGTCCCTCTGTAAGACATCTCACTTACATGGTATGTAACAAAATGGTTACCTCTGCCATTTTGTTTATGTAGGCAAGTGCATTTGCTTCTAGGTGACCACAAGGAACTTACTCTCAACTAAATCCCAAGTATTATTTATTTTCCTTCACAACTACTACATGACAATTACTTCATCCTATGACAGTGGCATTTTTCTAAACACAATATAGCATACTACAGTCTTCTTGGTTAATTTTCATCATTTTAGATTAATTCCTTTCTTTCAACTTGTTAAGATCTTTTAGAAAATTGATTTTATTATCCAGTGTATTCACTAACAATCCCAAATTCATGTCATCTACACGTTTAAGGACTATAGCTTTTGTCTTCATAGAAGTCATTGGTTAACATTTTGACTAGCACTGAGGTGAGGCCAGAGCCCTGGTGAAAGTAACTAGAGAGCTCTCTTCAGTTTATCACTGATACAAACCTTTGGATCCTTCACTAATTATTATCTGACTAAAATCCCTTATCTTTTCTTAAGACATCTTGATATGACATATGATATGGTCTGATAACTTTTGTTAGAAAGTTTTAATGAAATCCAGAAATACATTTTTTTTCTGATCTTCTAATCTAAAATCTTTACTTAAAAAAGAAAAAAAGTAAAGAAACAAATCTGACAAGACATGCTCTTAGAGAACTCATGCTGGATCTTAGGATTCTCTGTTCCCTTTTCTGGATATTCTCAAACAAAACAAAAGCAAACAAACAAAACCAAAAAATATATATTTTTTTGTAATCTATTTTGAAATTTTATTGTATTTCTTATTTCCGTTTTAGAAATTGCCCTGACACTGGTCCTCTGGTCTCCTGAAAACTTTCTGTTCTACAAGACTCCTCAAAGATTACAGTAATATAAGGAATGTGATTTACACTATTGTAAAGTGTAAGTTGCTGAGTCCAAGAGGCTTAAATATGTTTATATCAATCAGACTTTTGTCATAATTTATTAACAATAAGTTACCTATCAGGAGATGCAAAAAACAAATATACAAACACATAGAAGAAAGTGTTGGAGAGTAAATCTGTTACCTTGGGTTTGGAATGATTTCTTAACTGTAATTCTGAAGGCACTTGAACCAAAAGATGAAAAACTGATGGATATTACTACATCAAAGTTAATTTGGGACAACTCTGAAAGGTCATGCCAGCTGCAGGCTTCCTGTGGGTCTGGCTGAGGCTTTTGCTGCAACCACATCAGGGTTCAACTTCTGCCTCTGCCCAGCCCTGCATGTCCTTTTCACTTACAGGTGTGATTCCGGAGAACACTTCCAATAAACCTTCTGCATGCAAATTTCCATTTTGAAGTCTGCTTCCTGGGAACTTGACCTAAAACAATTGGTATCAAGTAGCAGACTTTAAAATGGGATTTTAGAGTTGTATCACTCTATAAATTTAGCTGTAAGTGAGGTCTGCCATCTGGAGTTCTGATAGCTTCTGGCATGCTGTAGTGAGAGAGTTATTAAATTTTTTACTGGTGGTGAACTGGGATGTGATACCAGTGGAACAAGAAGCACTAGAGATGAAATATCTCAGGCATTTGAGAAATATCAGAAAATAGTAAATTGCAAGCCTATGGAGTTGAGTGGCTATTGCTGAGTGCTACTGATGTATTAGAGAAAGGCAACAAAGGCTGAGGTGACTAACCACCAATTTAAAGCAAAATATAAAAATCAGAAACAGTATATAGGAAAATCCAAGGAAAATCTACCTTAGCAGCATATAAAAAGGCTCCCCTTTTCTTTCAGTAGGAGGCAGAAAAAGCGGAGAATCTCATCAAAATCTTAATTATAAGGGTAGCAAGAGAGAGAACTTTGAATTCTCAACCTCAGCAAGCCTGCCTTTCCAAGATCAAGGATGCCACTGGAATCTGTATATTAGGATGGGAACATCTGTGTTGAAAAGCTCAAGAACGCTGAAAGCCCACATTCCCCTGAAGTCTACAGGACTGATCCACTTCTCCCTATTATAAACTGATGTTCCCCAACTTCTTGCTTAAAAGTGAACCACAAAAAAAAATCTGGAAAGTCCACAAATATATGAAAGTGAATAACATGCTATTAAACAATGAATGAGTCAACCAGGAAACTAAAGAAAAATTAAAAAAAAATACATGGAAACAAAAACTTGAACAGACCAATAACCAACAAAGAAATTGAATCAGTAATCAAAAAACTCTCAACAAATAAATGTCCAGGACCGGATGGCTTCACAAGCAAATTCTACCCAACATTTAAGGAAGAGTTAATACCTATTCTTCTCAAACTATTCCAAAAAATAGAAAAGGAAGAACAACTTCAAAATTCACTCTATGAGACCAGTATTACCTTGATACCAAAACCAGATAAAGGCACCTCTAAAAAAGCGAACTATTGGCCAATATCCTTGATGAACATAGATGCAAAAATTCTCAGTAAAATACTAACAAACTGAATCTAACATACATGAAAAAAATCATTTACCACATCAAGTAGGCTTTATTCTTAGGTTGCAAGTGTCATTCAGTGTTTCAGTGTATACATCACATTAAAAAAGAAAGAATAAGAACCACATGATTACTTCAGTAGATTCAGAAAAAGCATTTGACAAGATACAGCATCCAACTGTGATAAAAACTCTCAACAAAGTAGATTTAGAAGGAACATACTTTAACATAACAAAGGTCATGCATGAAAAACCCACAGCTAATAGCATCTTTACTGGTGAAAAACTGAGAGCTTTTCCTCTATAGTCAGGAACAAGACAGGGATGTCCACTCTCACCACTGTTAATTTTTTTTTTTTTCCTCACCACTGTTATTTAAGTATTGGAAGTCCTAGCCACAGCAATCAGACAACAAAAAGAAATACAAAACATCCAGATTTGCAAGGAAAAAGCAAAACTTTGACTATTAGCAAATTATATGATATGCTTTATAAAATACCAAAGACTTCCACCAAAAAATTGCTAGACCTGACAAACGAGTTTAGCAAAGTCACAGGATACAAAATCAACATACAGAAATATGTTGCATTTCTACACCCCAATAATTAAGCATCAGAAAGAGAAATTAAGGAATTAATCCCGTTTATAATTACAACAAAACCCTGAAACCACAAAAGACCCCAAATAGCCAAAGCAATCTTGAAAAAGAAAAGCAAAGTGGAGGTATCACAACTCTGGGCTTCAAGTTATATTACAAAGCTATAGTAATCAAAACAGTATGGTACTGGCATAAAAATAGACACGTAGATCAATAGAACAGAATAGAAAACCGAGAAAGGAACTCACAACTATATGGCCAATTGATCTTTGACAAAGCAGAAAAGAATATCCAACGGAAAAAACGTCTCTTCAACAAATGGTATTAGGAAAACTGGAAAGCAACATGCAAAAGAATGAAACTGGACCACATTCTTAAACCATTCACAAAAGTAAATTCAAAATGGATCAAAGACCTAAATGTGAGATCTGAAACCATAAAAATCGTAGATGAGAACACAGGTAGTAACTTCTTTGACATCAGCCATAGCAAGTTCTTTCTAAATATTTCTTCTGAGGCAAGGGAAACAGAAGCAAAAATGAACTATTGGGACTACATCAGAATAAAAATCTTCTGCAAAGCCAACAAAACAATCAACAAAACTAAAAGACAACCTAGGAGAGAAAATATTTGCAACTGACATATCTGATAAGGGGTTAGTATCCAGAATATATAAAGAACGTATACAACTCAACACCCAAGAAATGAATAATTCAATTAAAAAATGGGCAGAAGACATGAATAGACATTTTCCCAACGAAGATATACAGGTGACTAACAGACACATGAAAAGATGCCAGGCATCAATTATCACCAGGGAAATGCAAATCAAAACTACAATGATATATCACCTTACACCCATCAGAATGGCTCAAATCAACAACACAAGAGACAATGAATGTTGCAAGGATGTGGAGAAAGGCGAATCTTTTTGCTCTGTTGGGAATGCAAACTAGTGCAGCCTCTCTGGAAAACAGTATGTAGGTTCCTCAAGAAGTTAAAAATAGAACTACTATATGATCCAGCAATCACACTATTAGGTATTTACCCAAAGAATACAAAAATACTAATGTGAAGGGTTACATGCACTTTGATGTTTATAGCAGTATTATCTACAATAGCCAAATTATCAAAAGAGCCCAAGTCCATAGACTGATGAATGGATAAAGAAGAAGTGCTATATACACATGTAATGGAATATTATTAGGTTATAGGAAAGAAGGAAATCTTGCCATTTGCAATGACTTGGATGGAGCTAGAGAGTATTACACTAAGCTAAGCAGAATAAGACAATCAGAGAAAGACAAATACCATATGATTTCCTCATATATGGAATTTAAGAAAAAAACAAGTGAGCAAAGGGGAAAATAAAAGAGAGAGAAGCAAACCAAGAAACAGTCTCTTAACTATGAAGAACAAACTAATGGTTACCAGAAAGGAGATATATTGGGGGATGGGTTAAATAGGTGATGGGTATTAAGCAGTGCACCTGTTGTGATAGGCACTGGGTGGTATATGCAACTGTTGAATCACTATATTGTACACCAGGAACTAAAATTATAGTATATATTAACTAATTGGAATTCCAAACCTTTAACATAAATAAATACATAAATGCATAAATAAATAAACAAACAAACAGAGGCCTCTTGTTTGCCAAATACACACTACTCTTAGGATATAACCCCACCTAGCTTGTTTTGTAAAAGACCCATAGTTAGGGTCACACCTCAGCATAAGCCAACTAAGAAAGTGCTGGACCTACTAAGGGAGGAAGAAGACTATGTGTCAAAGGGGTGGTTGTATCTACTCTATGTGTGGTAGTGGAAGCTAAGATGGTATGTAAGTGACTATCTCCTGAAAGTGTTGTGTCAGGAGTAACAGAATATAAAGTTCGATGAGAGAGAGATTATTGATATGGCAATACCCTTCTAAGACACAAGACTCATCATCCCAGCAAGTTTGGTGGGAACTGACGTTAATATGCTAGAAAGATGCTCTTGGAAATGCTCAGAAGCTTGGAAAATGTGATGGCCCACAATGAGTGAAGTAGAAATGTCAAAATTGTCATGGCAGATGAGGGAAAGGCTCAGAGAAGTGACCATGCTACAATGGATATGCCATGTAAAGCCAGGAAAAAAACAAGTGACTATGTTCCATGGGAGGACCCAAAGGACACTTCATTTATCAAACCAGTAAGGAATGCACAAGTGAGTGGGTGCTATGGATTAAATTGCATCCCTTCAAAATTCATATGTTAAAACCCTAACCCCTGATGTAACTATATTTGGAGATAGGATCTTTAGACTCTAATCTGAAAGAATGAGTGTCCTTATAAGAAAAGGCAGTAGAAAGTATGCACTCTGTCTCACTTTCTCCCCCTAACCCCATCATAGGCATGCACTGGGAAAAGACCATGTGAGGACATGATGAGAAAAAGCCAGATCTATAAGCCAGAAAAAGAACTCTGAGCAGAAAACAAATTGGCCAGAACCTTGATCTTGGACTTCTACCTCCCAGAACTATGAAAAACTAACTTCTGCTACCTAGTCAGTGGTATTTTGTTATGCCAGCCCAGAGTTCACTAACATAAAAGGGTACCAAAGGCATGAGAATTTCAAGCATGACTAACTTATACAGGCTAGGACTTATGAGAGGAGAGTCTTTTATGGAACTGAATTCCCTCATAGCAACAAGGATGATAGAACTGTGAAATAGTAGAGGACAAGGGGTGGTATTTAGTAACCCAAGGTAAGGTGGATGTAATGTCATAATGATTGACAAGGTCAGTGTGGCAAGCAGGTGGACATCTGTCCAGCAGACAACTCTGAAGATTAAGGAATTTGTCATATTAGTTCATATTTTAGGGATCTAGCATCTGGGACACACCAGGACATTCCTTCCAAAGAAAGAGCAGGCTATTTTTTCACCCATATTCCAACAATAAGAAGGTGGTGGACACAGTGCTTATTAGGCCTCTTCTGGTGCTGAAGGAAGCATATGCCACACTCAATAATACTGTGACAATTCATTTCATGGCTGAAATGAAAGCCTTCCTGCTCTGAATAGGGCCAAGAGCAGGAAAGAGTTCCACAGCAGGTCAGGTGGCCATGAAAACAGCCTTAAAGCTTGTGCTACAGACCTGGTAGAACCTATGGTATTAGAGGTATCTGTGGAGAGAAGAGTCCATGTGGAGTTTATAGCAGTCCTCATGAACCCACTATAGAATCAACACCTGCTAGAAAAATCTAAATGGAGACAATTAGGAGACTGTAGTAAGGCCATGCCATCTACAGTAGTTCAAAAACAGCTGCTGGCATGCTAAAGGATGCTAGTAGAGACTGAACATTTGAAACTGGGACATCAAGTGGCCATGTCACCAGAGCTGCCCTTCATGAACTGAGCTCTATCAGACTAACCAAGTAATAAGTTCAGGCAGGTTCAGCAAAAACCCCTAGGAGATTGAAGTAACTCTAGATCAGGTACAAGCAGTGGTGGAGGGTACAACGAATAAGCTGCAGTAGCAGATGGACCACTACTGTTATGCTAGCATCTCCTATTCAGTTCACACCTATGACACCCCTCTTTTAACTCATGCCAGTAAAATAATCCATTGATAAAGGAGAAAAAGATTGAGTTTGCTCATAGATAGGTTAGTCTGGTATGTGGCTGGAAACTAAAAAGGAAATTTTGCTGTACATTAGCCCCACTCAGAGGTGGTCCTGAAAGATAGCAATGACATTAAATTTTACCAGCAGGCAAGAATTTCAAGTGACACACCTGGTTGTTTACCTTGCGTGGCAGTTGAAGTGGCCTCAGATAATACTATATATGACCTCATGACAGTGATGAATGGTTTGATCTGTTGGAAAGGGGTTGTAGGGGAAAAAAAAAAAACAAAAACAGATTGAGTAGTTGGGACCAGAAAGGGGACTTATGGACTGATCTATGGGAGTGGCCTAAAGTGTGAAGATTTTTTGGTCATATGTTAATGCCCTCCAGAGAGCACCAGAATAGTTAAGCCAGTCAATGAATAATTAAGTTAGACTTTGTTAGCAGCTCCCCAACTTGCACCGTGGGTTCACAAATGAGGTAACTATGGTGGCAGGAATGGATGAAATGTATGGGCTCAACAGCATGGGTTGAACTGAGATGCTCAAGGCTGATTTAATGTCTAACCTGCTCACAACAGAGACAAATGCTGAGTCTCCAATATGGCATCATACCTAGAGGAGACCAACCTAACATTTGGTGTCAAGTAGGTTATATTGAACTCCAAGCTGGAAGAAACAGAAATTCCTCGTAATGACTCATCTTGAGCAGAGATTTATCTTGATGACATTAACATAAATTCTAGGTATGGGCTTGCTTTTCATGACTAGGGGCCCTCATCTGGCACACCATCTAAAGTCTTACCAACATGGGATCCTGCATAACATCCCATCTAGGCAGGAGATCCACCATATAGCAAGGAGGGAAGGCAAAGATACATCACCATGACATTTACTTATCCTATTACTTATTATTGTCCAGAAATTGCCAACTGATAATGCAATAGTATAGTTTTTTTTTGTGGGCACATGTGAGGTGCCAGCTTTGTTATGATACCCTAAAAGAATGGGAGGCCATTTATCAGGGCACAACATACTTCTATACTGCCTAAATCAATGACAATTATATATATATATATATATATATATATATATATATATATATGTATGTAATTAAGATCAGGGTTAGGATTGAGTTACATATATAATTCTTGGCAGTTTTCCACCCATATATATAATATATGAGGGGAAATAAGAACAGCCAGAATCTTAGAGAACATGAATCTCTAATCCTCAGAACAGATTTCCAGGGAACTTGACCTAGGATAGTGTGACATCAGTAATAATGTCAATCTATCCACTTCTATTGTTTTCTCCTACTATGTTCAGCTGATCAGGCATGGGCATGGAGAAGGTGGTCTGTTGAAGGTTCTTCAAAGTAAGTGAAGCAAAAAAATAATAAATAATTGATTCAAAGTTATTTGCAAATAGGTTGATTAAATTAATATAGTAACACTAAGCTGAATAAAGTGAGAAGTGAAGACAGGAGGAGGAGGATGGATAGAAATAGGGTTGAATGGGTTGAGAGCTTTTAGGTCAGAATACCCATGCAATGCAAGTAGTGTGGCAACTGAGGTAGAATAGCAGGTTTTAGTATAAAAGTGAATGTTTGAGTTCATGATTTTGGAGGCAAAGTTTCTGGTGAGGATGATGTCCAGCATGTTATTTTGGAGCAAGTGGCTCAGCTGAAGTGGGGAAAGTCACTGGACTTGAGAAATTCAAGACCAGGTGTCTAGAGTAGGGTGTTATCTTTGCCTAGGATACAAGCAGGAATTGAAAAATGAAAGATGGCAAGTCAAGTGTTAAATCTTAATAAATATAGCCATATGAAAAGAATCTCCTTAAATGACTATTAGGGAAAAGGGGGAAAGTGAGATAGCCATTTGATTTGAGCCTTAAAGGATTTTACAAAAGGAAGGGAGAAATGGTCTGAAAGTGGAAACCAAGGCAAAGAAAATAATTACCAAAACTTCCAATTCTCAGCTACAAGGAGTATAAGAAAAAAGATCTCAAATTTGTAGAAATCAACTTAATTTTGGTTAGGGCAAGAGATAAGAAGAACTGAAGCATGGAGGTTAACATTACTTATCCAGAATCATAGGATCAGGATCCAATCCCAGTCTTTGAGGCTTAATGCCTCACAAACCTATTGGTTTGTCACAGAAGGAAAATGTACAAATTTTTATCTTGAGCTCTTGTCGATGTTACATTAAAGAAGTCCACTTTTATAAGTGCATGGTGGCCTCATATGTTTGAGAAATGTTGATATAAGCAAATGTGTCATGGAATCAGTAAAAGACATTATGATGTAGATGACAGAAAGCTTGGCATCACAGAGAGGATGGCTAAAATGTATTCACAAAATACTAAATAATACACATAAATGCCCCCAACCTCAAAAACATGAATGTGTTTATGGTTGGCAAACTCAAGACCTTTCATGCATTCTCTATCCCCACCCTTAAGATGTAGAGAGCCCTTGAACTGCTGGCCTGGATTACCTCCTCTGGTCCCTGGTCTGATGATACTGCCTCTCCATAAAATTCCATACTCTGAACTTTTCTCCTTTTTTCATTCCATCAACATATCTTGTCAAAATGCACACTATGAAGGCATTGCCAGTGGACTAGTTTGATAATACTGTATTATATGGTACCTATTTAGTAACCATTTTCCTTTAAGACTGGATACTATATTATAAAAACATATATAACAATTATAAGAGCTATCTGATTTATAAATCTTTAACATATGCAAAGAGTATTTTTCAAATTTAGAAAGTAAAATATGGTATTTAACAAATGTAATCTTTCCTTTTTCATAAATTGGGACTATTATTAATATCTCTTGGATTTTTTAAACTAAAAAATTATAATGGTGCTGGGAAAATTGGACAACTATGTGTAGAAGAATGAAACTCGACCCTTCTTTTACACCATACCCAAAGATAAACTCAAAATGGATGAAAGACCTCAAAGTGAGGCAGGAATCCATCAGAGTCCTAGAGGAGAACATAGGCAGTAACCTCTTCAACATCGGCCACAGCAACTTCTTTCAAGACATGTCTCCAAAGGCAAAGGAAACAAAAGCAAAAATGAACTTTTGGGACTTCATCAAGATCAAAAGCTTCTGCACAGCAAAGGAAACAGTCAACAAAACAAAGAGGCAACCCACAGAATGGGAGAAGATATTCACAAATGACAGTACAGACAAAGGGCTGATATCTAAGATCTATAAAGGACTCCTCAAACTCAACCTACATAAAACAGATAATTGCGTCAAAAAATGGGCAGAGGACATGAACAGACACTTCTCCAAAGAAGTTAAATGGTTAACAGACACATGAAAAAATGTTTATCATCACTAGCCATCAGGGAGATTCAAATCAAGACCACATTGAGATACCACCTTATGCCAGTTAGAATGGCCAAAATTGACAAGACAGTAAACAATATGTGTTGGAGAGGATGTAGAGAAAGGGGAACCTTCTTACACTGTTGGTGGGAATGCAAGTTGGTGTAGCCACTTTGGAAAACAGTGTGAAGATTCCTTAAGAAATTAAAAATGGAGCTTCCCTTTCACCCTGCAATTGCACTACTGGGTATTTAACCCAAAGATACTGCTGTAGTGAAAAGAAGGTCCATCTGTACCCCAGTGTTCATAGCAGCAATGGCCACAGTTGCCAAACTATGGAAAGAACCAAGATGCCCTTCAACGGACAGGTGGATAAAGAAGATATGGTCCAGGGGTCCAGGGGCACCTGGGTGGCTTAGTGGGTTAAGCCTCTGCCTTCAGCTCAGGTCATGATCTCGGGGTCCTGGGATCGAGCCCTGCATCGGGCTGTCTGCTCGGCAGCGAGCCTGCTTCCCCTTCTCTCTCTGCCTGCCTCTCTGCCTACTTGTGATCTCTGTCTGTCAAATAAATAAATAAAACATTTTTTAAAAAGAAGAAGATATGGTCCATATATACAAAGGAGTATTAAGCCTTCATCAGAAAGGATGAATACCCAAATTTTGTATCAACCTGGACGGGACCGGAAGAGATTATGCTGCGTGAAATAAGTCAAGCAGAGAGATTCAATTACCATATGGTTTCCCTTATTTGTGAAGCATAAGGAATAACATGGAGGACATGGGGAGATGGAGAGAAGGGAGTTGGGGGAAATTTGAGGGGGAGATAAACCATGAGAGATTGTGGACTCTCAGTAACTAACTGAGAATTTTGGAGGGTCATGGGGTGCAAGGTTGGGTGAGCCTGGTGGTGGGTACTATGGAGGGCACATATGGCATAGAGCACTGGGTGTGGTGCATAAACAATGAATTCTGGTACACTGAAAAGAAATATATATGTATCTATCTATCTATATATATATATATATAAAACAAAAAATTATGTATCTACAAAGCATGGTATAGATTCTAAGTGACATTATTAACTAATAATGGAGAAAATAAAATAGATATACAGGATACTTTACATGACTTATGTGTTACCCACTTGGAGAAATTCGAAAGAGGTCACCTGTCATTTGGTGACCAAAATGCAATTTCTCAGAGCAATGGATATGTGATAGTCAGAATTTTAGGATATACTTCAGAATATAGAGGATTTATGTTTTAGCAGGTCAGATATTTATTGTTGCCTTGAAATCTTACTAAGGAGCTATTAACCAATCATTTCCATCTGTGTTTTAGACCAGCCCTGTCTGTTGCTTTCCTGCAGTCACTCTATCCCTTAAGATGACAAAAGAGGCTACCTAGGGCTGAAGAAATTAGGTTCCACTTGGAGTCACTTTTGTTGTTTATTTATTCTTGTGACATGGGTAATTCCAGATCTTATCATGAGGTGAAGCCCAAGGTTTTAGCGTTCTTCTGTCTATACCAGTCCTTTGTTCATCAGAAGCCTGAAAAAGCACATGCTACTGTCCCTCCTGTTTAGTCAGCTTCAACCTCCACACACTGTCTTTGCAAGGAGCCTGAGGCTTGAGGAGGGGGCTGTGAGTGAGGCTATAGGGATTGATGGGCTGTTAATGCAGTGGGACAGTTGCATTGTCTTATCCTGACAATGCTGCCATTTAACATCCTCATGGGCGGGCACCATGACCCAACCACACAGCTAATGAGGTTTAACACGCCCAGCTCTGTCTACCCTCTGAATATTAGTTAGCTTCTGTAAGAACAAATTCTCAGAGAGTCCATAATGGCACAGGATGATGTACAGTAGTTCTTGCATTTCGAAGTGGGCTTCTGGAATGTCTAAATTTTGGAGAGAAATCCATGCTAGGCATGGGGGCAAAGAGGTAAGCAGAGAGATAAACATTCCCCAGTCCTCTTCATATAGAGTTCTACATGCAGTTCCTAGAAGGGAACTCAAAGTGTATTTTAGGAGTCTTCAAGCCTGTGGGTAGGGCAGGGGTGAGTCAGCTAAAACTAATATAGAGATAAAACCTCTACTAATATAGAGATAAAGCCTAAGGTTTCTGGACTTCTGGGTCATTGCTTCTTCACAAACAAGAAAGACTTTCATCTGGATCCTGTTCCAAAATGAGAATGACAACTTGATACTATGAAGACTTTAAATTATGGAGTCATCCTTGACTCCTTCCCCACTTCCCTATGTCCTCCATTCATACGTCTACTGAATTGGGTCCCACTCAGTCCTTGCTTTGCTCTCCCACCTTCACCTTGGTTGAGTGGTCATGACTTCACTCCTTGATCACGTCAAAATCTCCCCAAATGATCTTTGGTCCCACAAGCTTTGCTCCACTATTTCCCCAGAATGCCACTCTTAGATTCAGTTTCTGGAAACTTTTCTTGTTCAAGAACATACTAAGGATCTCCATGATCATTGGAATGAGGTTCACATTCTAGGTTAGCATTCAATACCTGATTACATTTCCTACCAGATCTTCAGCTATTTCCTATATGGTTCCAATCAACATGGGTGCCTCATCATCCCCCAAACACTGTTAGCATTCTTCTTTGAACATATTTCCTCCTCCTTCTCCCATTTAAAAGATCTCCATTTCTTTCTTCCCTGGCAAATACTACACTCTAAGCCCAGATCAAGCTTTCTTCCACACTGAATATTGTCTGAGCTTCTCCTTTTCTCACCTCTGGCTTCTGACCTCCTTGAGTTCTTATTGTCTCAACAGCTCATTTGAGCCTTTGTTATAACTTACCTACATTTTTACTTGTAGTTATACAACTGTACTCTGTGTCTTTTCAAGCAATTTATAAATTGCTTAAGGAAAAAAAATGCCTTTACTTTGCTCTCCCTTAATGCCTAATAAAGGACTAAACTACAGCAGGTGCTTAATATATCCCCATTCAATTGAATTGTAAGCAAGATTTAAGTCCACTCTATCAGGCCAGAAGTTTTTTGGCAACCTCTCCATGCACCCTCCAAATGTTGACACTCACTCTATGGAAATCATCCTGTAATTCCTAAAATTATAGCTACCAATTAACCAGAAAATGATTCAAGACCCACTTAATTTCAAACAATGTTAGGTTCAATCAAAATCCAAAGAAGAATCAAGATAATTCTGAATTTATTATGAAGGGATTGACATATAATGCATTTAATCTAAGGTATTGTATAATAAACCTCAGGTTAACCAAAGCTCAGCCCTGTACAATAAACTACTCAACATTTCTAAACCTCAGTTTCCTTATCCGTAAGATTTA
Organism: Mustela nigripes; assembly: GCF_022355385.1. NCBI lineage: Eukaryota > Metazoa > Chordata > Mammalia > Carnivora > Mustelidae > Mustela > Mustela nigripes. The sequence goes on from NC_081557.1 coordinate 106,738,145, forward strand.
TATTTTAAAAGATTTTATTTATTTATTTGCTAGAGAGAGAGAAAAGAGAGAGTATGCACAAGCAGGGGAGTGAGAGAGAGAGAAGCATGCTCCCCACCCCACCCCCTGTCCAGCAAGGAGCCCAATGCAAAGCTCCATCCCAGGACCCCAGCTGGGATCATGACCTGAGCCAAAGGTAGTTGCTTAACCAACTGAGCCAGGTAGGTGCTTCTATCTGCAAGATTTAATAACATCTTGCTTCTTACAGAGTGGAGGATTAAGTGTGTTAACACATGTGAAATGCTTAGCATGATACCTGGGATATAGCAGGGATTTATCATTACAATTTTTGTTTTGTATTGTTTTCTTCCTTGTGACTGGTCACCCAGCAGAGAGCGCCAGGGAAATAGCTCCAGGCTTTGTCAACAACTGTCCTATATTGTGTAACAGGGTCAAGGATGATGAATTAGTATCCAACTCTTTTCAGAAAGAAAAGTTCATCAGAACTGAAAAGAAATCAGAAAGAAAAGAGTTCATCAGCCTGGAAATGTTTTAATTGATTATAGCAGAGAGTGAGCCTTAAAGTGATGGATTTTTCCATACCCTTGTTGTCCATCCATCTGACTCTTTCCTCTACTTTCTGGAATCAGATTGACCATCTTTCAGCCACTGGCAGCCAGCTACATAGTTTCTTGGGTCCTCTTCCTGTCATGCTTGTTTCTTTGCTGAAGAGTCTGGGGTAGGACTGCAGGAACAGGTAGGAGGACAGGCAGGTGAGGTGAGCAGAGCATTTGAGTTTCTTTTTCTCATCCTGTACCCCTTTGAAGACAAGACTCCATGCCCATACTGCACCAGCCCAGAATAGAATGTCCCCTTAGTTCATGGTTTAGTCATATAGCTGTCCCTAGGGACAAAAAATTACAGCAGATAGAGCTAGTTTAGAGTTTACAGGGAAAAAAAGGAGGAGAAAAAGTGTTACTTTTGCCCCTTAATGCAGCAAAGTGTTCCCCCAGAGACACCTGGACCTTGGTGTGGTAGCCTGCTTCTGGGGAACTTTATGAAATGGCTTTCCTTTCCTCTGTGACAGGCAGGGATAGCACAAACCACATCTGAACCATTCCCCACTATTGCCTCTGGCACCTCACAGATTTCCTTCTTTCTGTGAGAAAGATGGCATTTTAGACTTGACAGCTTCTCTTTCAAGCTATGTACTTGCTTTGATAGGTGATAAAGTCAGGGTTCCCTCAAGGATGGCTCATTACAAGTAAGGACTGCTCAGATAAATCAGAATAATCTGAGGAGGGAGTGGTTCGGGGAGATTGTTTGGCTCTTTCTCTCTCTGCCAAACAAGCATTGCTAGGATAATCATGGCAGAGCAGACACCTGTGGAAGAAGGAAGCCAGAGGGTCCAAGTACAAAGCACAGACATAATGTCAGAGCCTACACCGAATCTAGTATTACTCTGCATCACCAGGGCCAAAGCATCACTGCCCAGTGCTCCGTAAAGCAGGGCCCCTGGCTGTTGCCCTCATTTGCTCCTGTGACCTCCACATGAAGTTATAAGTTTATATAAATAAATGACCTCTTCTCTGCACCTACAGAAGATACTAAGGATCCTCAGATACCTGCCTTCCAGAACAGGTATAACTACATCACTGCAGTGGGGGGAAGAGTTGTGGAAGACATAGAAGAAAGCAGATTTCAGCAACATTTAAGGCAAAAAAAGAAAAAAAAAGGATAATTGTGGCTGTCTAATAATGGAGTCAACTGTCCAATAAGGCAATGAGGTTGCCATGAATGGAATTGTCTAAGAGGATCTGGCAAGATCATTTATGAGAGCATTCCCCACTGGGTGGGAGGTTGGAGTAAGTGTTCTCTAGTCTTAAGCATAGTCTAGTTCTAGTTTTCTAGAGGTTGGACAAACTACACATAGAAGGTGATACAAGAGGATAGACTACACTGTACTCAACCCTTGTATTGTACTCAGATCTGGCATTCAATTGCATAAGTTAGTGTTGGAAGCTCTGGGCTAGACCTCCCTCCACTTCCATCTCCTCCTCTGACCTACTCAATTGGCTATAGACAAGTTCCTATTTCCTCCTTCCATGGAGAAGAACAGTAAATGCTAATAGTATTCTTGGGGGAAGATTTCCCTTGGGCTTCCATTTTGTGGTTACTTGGAATTCAGCATCTGGACAGAAAGAAAACAGAAAACAGATGACAAACTGTGCTGACTCCAGCCTCCTGACTCCCATCTTGCTGTGGTTTCTGCTAGAATTTGATGGATCTTTGGGGAGATGCCTCATTATTCTCCCTAGGATCCACGCCTGAGAGATCATAGACCCACCCCCTATAGAAACAGCAGAGAGCAGAGGTTACCACCATGGGTTTTGGAGTCAGAAAGGTGTGGGCTGAGGTCCTGGCATCACCACTTTATTGCTCATCAGGCACAGTGTGACCTTGGGCAAGTTATTCTACTCTCTGACCCTCAGTTTCATGATCTGTAAAATATGGAAGAAAGCACCAACCACACTGGGATTTCTGTGAATTTCTTTATAAATATTAAGTGCTTAGCACAACCTATGTGTGTAATAAACAGTGGTTATTATTATACTACATTCTACTCATCAGCAGCATCTGTTTCTGCATGCTCTGCTGTCCTATCTACACCTAAATCTGTGCCCCCACCTGCAGCCAGTCTGCACTCATCACTTGCTTCCACTCCCCTCTTGCATATTCAAGGCCAGTACTTCAGCAATTCTTCCCTCGACCCTCTCTTGCATCAATGATTTTTTCCATTTTCTACTGAAACAGTTCCATCAGCATACAAAAATTTGTTATATTGCTATTTCTTTCATCTTGGAAAAAAAAACAGAAAACAAAACCACCTTCTAGTCATCCTCACTTCCTTGCCAATTACCAACCTATTCCTTTGTTCCCCTTTGCAACAAAATCCTTGAAAGAGCTGTCTCTACTCACTGTCTTCAATTCTCCTTTTACTATTCTTTCTTAAACTCCATCCAGTAAATCCCTTGGCCACACCAGTCCACTGAAACTGTTCTCATCAAGGTCACGGATCTGCATTGCTAGATCTGTCCTCATCTGAATGGACTCTCTAGTAGTTCTGACTCAGTTGATAACTCTTGCCTCATTTGTACATTTTCTGTGCTTGGCTTTTAGGACACCAGTCTATCCTGATTTTCTATGCACCTCATTGGCCACACCCCAGGGTCCTTTGCTGGTCCCTTCCTCTTAATTATCAATGACTGAGGGTCACAGGCTCATTCCTTGGGCCTCATCATCTCTATCTGTTCTCATCTCTTGTGGCCTATAGTCTGATGGCTTTAAATAGCATATATATTCCAATGCCTTTCAAGTTTACATTTCCATTCCAGATCTCTCTTGTAAATTAGCTTTCCACTAACAAGCTCCACTTGGATATCTAATAGAAATTTTTAAAGTATCATGTTCACTCCTTCTCCTCCCTCTCAAATATATACCTCCAGGAGTCTTTTTCTGCTCAGTGAATGGGAACTCTATGCTTTAATTCACTCAAACCAAAAACCTGGGGTCATCCTTGATTCCATTCTATTATGTCCTATATCCAAAACCATCAGGAAATAATGTATGTTTCACCTTTAAAAAATATTTCTAGAATCTTTAAAAAATATTTCTGGAATCACTTGTTACCACTTTCCTAGCTACAGCCCATAGTCTGAGTCTCCAGCTCCTTTCACCTAGATATTGCCATAGTCTCCTCTCTGGTCTCCTAGCTTCTATCTAACATTGCTTCCTTCTATCTAATCTGAGCAAAGCAACAAAATATATCTCTCAAAATAAAAATAAGCCATGTCATTCTCCTCAATTTCCTTCAGTGGCTTCCTATTCTATTAGGAATAAACCCCAAGTCCCATAGGATTTTACAGTCATATGTGATCTGGATCCCTGTTGGCACTCTTATCTCACGTCTTACCATTCTTTCCTCATTGCTCTATGCCAATCACATCACCTTCTTGCTGCTTCTTGAGTCTTCCCAATATTTATCCTGCAGGAACTTTGCAGTGGCTCTGCCTAGATATGGGCGTATCTGACTCTCCACTCCTTTCAGTCTTTGCATCAATGTCTCTTCTCAATAGGCCCTCCCTATTTATAATTGCAACACCCTACCATCGGGCAGCAGATTCATGTCTGCTTGTTGTAACGTACTATATAATTACTAGTTTTTATATCTAATGTCAAAGTTTGCCGTCTTCCCCTCTCTTTCCATTCTGCTTTCATGTAAACACTATCAGGGCAAGGGTCTTGTTTTGTTTACTGATACATTGTTTTGTTTTGTATATTGATGTGTTATAAAAAACATAAAACAGTGCCTGACACAGAGTAAGCACTCAGCATCTCTGTTGAATGCAATAATTAATTATTATTAAATTTCAATTTTCAAATTTCAGTTTCAATTCCCCTCATAGCAACAAATTTAGACACAGACTTGGCACAAGGAACTATATTCAGGAGTCCATTTCCTCAAAGATCCTTGTACATGGAAAGGATAAATCAGACAGTCAATGCTGTTGTGGGATTAACGGGTCAAAGGGGATCAGCTACACCAGTCTATATATCAGAAGGGGCTCAACCATCCTCCTGGTAAGAGTGGCTTCTCGATCAATCAATCTGTTTAGCAACGGCACTACTCACTATGAGAGGACAAGAGAAGTTAACACAAGGTCCCTGCCCAAAAGGCAACACTTAGCCACATAAAACAATAAACAGACCATACCAGGCAGTATATCAGTAAGAACTAAATTGAATGTTATTGAGTATAAGTGCTGTTAGAGTTCAGAGAGGGGAGAAATCAATGAGCACTGAAGCTGCTCCAGAGCTCTGCACCATCGCTTCTCAAGTTCCTTGAGGGCAGGGGCTATATCATCTTTTTATTTTCTTTCTACGTCCTTTTCCTTCTTCCTTGCTTGTCCAGTTGCCTGCCTCCTTTCTTTTTTATCTTCGCTTCCGTAGACCTAGAACAATGTGTACTCATAGTAGATATACAACAACTGCTTTACGTTTTCCCTAACTTCTTTCAAAAAGGATTTAGTGTGGCTTATAGGGATATATAAAAATTTAAATTTAAGGTTAAAGAAAGCAAGCTTAAAAAGTATGTTACAAGGGAAAATCAAAACAAGGGAAGAGACATAAAGTGAACTGAGGAATGAGGAAAATATTATTAAAATGCAAGCCATAAAGACCATGCCTTTGTAATAGATGAACCACAAATTTGGCTCCAAGCCTTCAAATGGACTCTTTAAAAAGGAAAGCCTGATTAATTATGCAATTCACACTGTCCTTATGACAGAAGTAGACCAATTGTTCAGCAGACACTAAACTATTCCAGATACTTAAGACTTCTGTTTATTTCTGCTTAAAGTACTCATGGAGCAGACATGTTATAATGTAATGAACAGTATCCTCAAGGAACTTCTTAGCATAGAGTCAACCATGAGTTTCACGGGACTGTTTATTCTACACATAATTTTAGCTCTCTGGGAGCATTCCTATTTTTGTTAAACTTGAGGGTTATGGAACAGCCCAAACATTTAATTGTTGCCTGGATCTATAAATCTAACAAGATAAAAGGCAATAGGACAAATTTAAGAATGAAACTGTTTTATAAGGGTGTAAGCATCTCAACACATACACACACACACACACACACACACACACACACACACAGAGCCTGTGACTAAGCTGCAAACAACCTTATCTCCTGCACACATACAGTTTATACCTAATATTGTAGTGATGTCTGTACTTCACTGATTTCTCTTGCTAAATTTTAAACTCATCAGGGCCAAGTACAAAATGTCATCTTGCATATCTTTGTATCCCTCACTGTATACAGCACCATGTCTTGCTCTAAATTATTTTTTTGTCATTCAGCAACTATTTATTGCCTTCCTTCTAGGTGCTAGGCAATTCTTTAACAATGAACAAAATTCCTTACCCTCAGTAGTATTTACAATGAGGGCAGAGATTGATGCAATATAGATAATTGCAATAAGTAAGTAAATTATTTAGTATATAAGAAGGGAAATTTCTATGACTATAATAAATGATAGAGAAGGGCAAGAGGGTTTTGGTTCTGCATGCACACGCAGAGGTTGGATTGGTGATGTTAACTAGCATAGTCAGGGTAGACCTCACTAAGAAGGTGAGACAAATGATGAGTTAAAGAAGATAAGGAAGGTCTGAGGAGAGGCCCCGTGTGCTGATTGACAACACTGGCCTCTCGGCTTGGAGGCAAGGAGAATACCCACCACTGTATGCTCTCCCTTGGTGGTCCACTCACAACTAGTCCCACTGGAGATGGCAGACAACCCTGGAGATGAGTGGTGGGAGAACCAGCCTGCAGGAGCAGCCAGCAGCCCAGAAGCGTCGGATGGTGAAGGAGGAGGAGACCCAGAAATGCAACAGGAGACAGCTCTAGTACCTGCCCTTCAAAGAAGACCAAACAACCTAAAGAATGTTTCTTGACACAACCAAAGGAAACAGAAGAAGATGCCACCAAAACAAAGAAGAGAAGAAAGAAGAAAATTACAGATGTTCTTTCAAAATCAGAACCCAAACCAGGGACCCCTGAAGACCTACAGAAACTGATGAAGGACTATTACAGTAGCAATTGTTCAGAGATTGAATTAGAAGATCTAAACCTACAAAACTCCTGTTTCCTCAAGGCCAATGATTTGACTCATAGTCTCTCATAATACCTAAAAGAAATCTGTCCTAAGTGGGTAAAACTTCGGAAAAACCATAATGAGAAGAAATCAGTCCTGGTGTTGATCTCTGCAGCTCTGCTGTCTGGGCCTTGGTGCTCATTAGGTCAATGACAGCATTTAGAGAAGATAGCAACGTTATGAAATTATTTGCAAAACATATTAAGGTCCAAGAGCAGGTAAAGTTGCTGGAAAAGCATGTGGTGCACCTGGGTGTAGGAACACCGGGGAGAATTAAAGAACTCATTATACTAGGGGGCCTTAATTTGAACCCCTTAAAGTTTCTCGTTGAACAGTATGGAGATTCCTTAAGAAATTAAAAATAGGGACGCCTGGGTGGCTCAGTTGGTTGGGCAGCTGCCTTTGGCTCAGGTCATGGTCCCAGCGTCCTGGGATCGAGTCCCACATGGGGCTCCTTGCTCGGCGGGGAGCCTGCTTCTCCCTCTGCCTCTGCCTGTGCTCGCTCTCTCCCCCTCTCTCTCTCTGATAAATAAATAAAATCTTTAAAAAAAAAGAAATTAAAAATAGAGCTTCCCTATGACCCTGCAATTGCACTACTGGGTATTTACCTCAAAGACACAGATGTAGTAAAAAGAAGGGCCATCTGTACCCCAATGTTTATAGCAGCAATGGCCACGGTTGCCAAACTGTGGAAAAAACCAAGATGCCCTTCAACAGCTGAATGGATAAGGAAAATGTGGTCCATATACACAATGGAGTATTATGCCTCCATCAGAAAGGATTAATACCCAACTTTTGTAGCAACATGGACGGGACTGGAAGAGATTATGCTGAGTGAAATAAGTCAAGCAGAGAGAGTCAATTATCATATGGTTTCACTTACTTGTGGAGCATAACAAATATCATGGAGGACAAGGGGAGATGGAGAGGAGAAAGGAGTTGGGGGAAACTGGAAGGGGAGGTGAACCATGAGAGACTATGGACTCTGAAAAACAATCTGAGGGTTTTGAAGAGGCAGGGGGTGGGAGGTTGGGGGATCCAGGTGGTGGGTGTTAGAGAGGGCATGGCTTTTAGAGAGGGCACAGATTGCATGGAGCACTGGGTGTGGTGTAAAAACAATGAGTACTGTTACACTGAAAAGAAATTAAAAAAAAAAAAAGTTTCTCATTTTTGACTGGAACTGGAGAGATGAGAAGCTGAGAAGGATGATGGACATCCCGAGATAAGAAAGGAGGTTTTCGAATTTCTGTAAATGGGAGTCCTTAGTCTATGCAAGTCTGAATCTTTGAAGCTCGGCATTTTCTAAGTCTGGGTCCTAATGAAAATTCCAGTTTTTAATGGGGGGATTTACATCTCATTTAATAGCTCTGGAATATTGCAAAGACTCAGTAAATATCAGCTATTGTTTTATTATGTTAACTGGATCACCCCATGAATCACTAGAAATTTTTGGTGGAGATTCTTTGACAAAAATGAAGCTGTCCTTTGCCAACTTCTCTGTATAATAAAGTATCATCAGCTTGTGTATGAAAAAAAAAAGAAGAAGAAGAAGAAGAAAAAGAAGATAAGGAATTTGGCCAAAGAGATATCTGAAGAAAGAAGATTTCAAATAGGAAAGAACTAAGACTTTAATATAGATACATATATTTTTTCATTGAATATGAACTAACCCCCAAATAATTGTAACGTATTGGCATTAGTGTGAGGGATAATGATTTAGACAGGAGTATAGAGCGTACCGAAAGACAAATGTGGAATAATAAAAATGCCTACATTCTCAGTAGTAACAATGAGTTGTTTAAAATGTAGAGCTGCATATTTTCAATGAAGAATAATCTTGTTATGACACCCAGTTTGGAAGGAAAATGTCTTAGTCAAAGCAGTCTCAGTAAGGCTGCAATAACAAACAAACCCTGAAATCTCATTGTCTTAAAGACAAAAAAAAAAATATATTCTTCCTCATGCAAAGGAGACGCCTCTACCTCTTCAGGATAGTTCCGTTCAAATAATGGCTCAGAGATCCAGGCTGTTTCTGTTCTATGGCTCTGCCATCTTGATACAGAGCATCCATGATAAGCAGAGCAGGGGGAAAGAGAGTGCATGGAAAACTGACCCTGTTGTTTTATACTTTGGCCCTGAAGTGACTCACATCACTTAGGCTTATGCTCATTAGTCAGAACCAGTCACATGCCCTGACCTCACTGCATGGCATGCTGAGTAGTGCAGTAAAGACTGCGCAGGAAAAAGAAAATGAAAGGGACATAGGGAGGTAGCACAGCCTCTAATACGGAAGAGAATCAGTTAGGCTGTAGTTGAGTCTGTGGCACTGCCAGACAAGTTAACCTTGACTTATGTCCCATGCTGAAATGAATCTATTTTATAACTGCAATTCTCAGAAGGGATAAACCTGGTCAAGATTATAATGACAATATCTGGAGGACTTTATTTTATGCACTAGATCTTAAAATGTTAATAAATTAATGATTAGAAAATGATTAAAACTATACTCTGCAATAAGACCTATGCATACATCATGCCCATTTATTTAATAAAATTCATAAAATAAACTATATGTATTCTATATGTATCCTACAGGGGGATATTGAAGATGTTCTGATAGACTTTTAATTTTTTTAAATTTTCTCCCTAAGAAATCATTGAAAATTTTTATCACATGTACCTGAAAGAAAATTTCTTTCTGTGAAACTTTTTCTCCTTTCAATTCCTTCTGATATTCCTGTGACCTACCTACTATTGACTGACATTGGTCTGAGCATCTATGTTTAATATTTTTATCAGATTCTTTTTTGCTAAATTCAGGTACCTTTTTTTTTCATTTATTTATTTTCAGCATAACAGTATCATTATTTTTTCACCACACCCAATGCTCCATGCAATCCGTGCCCTCTCTAATACCCACCACCTGGTACCCCGACCTCCCACGACCCCCCCCCACCACTTCAAAACCCTCAGATTGTTTTTCAGAGTCCATAGTCTCTCATGATTCACCTCCCCTTCCAATTTACCCCAACCCCCTTCTCTCTAACTCCCCATGTCCTCCATGCTTTTTGTTATGCTCCACAAATAAGTGAAACCATATAATAATTGACTCTCTTTGCTTGAATTATTTCATTCAGCATCTCTTCCAGTCCCGTCCATGTTGCTATAAAAGTTGGTTATTCGTCCTTTCTGATGGAGGCATAATACTCCATAGTGTATATGGACCACATCTTTTAACTTCTGTTTTTAGTTGCTTGAGGCTTGAATATTCAATTATAGAATGAAATTACATAATTGGCATAAGTTATACAAAGGTGCCATGGACTGTTCTTAACCAATATTGACTCAATATTCTGCTTGTATGGTTTTCTAATTTTCCATATTTGTACGCTGTATGCCTCTTTCTTCTGGTGTCTGCTCCTGCACAATGCACCCAACTACAAGCATCAGGGAAAGAAAGAGTCTTATATGTTTGGGAAGAATAAATTCCAGATTGGGAATCAGACTCACCCATTGGACACATACATGGTTTGACATCTCATAGAGTTCAAGACTCCTCTCCACTTGTGCTTTTGAATGCTCTGGAGTTGTAATTTTATGTTCTAATGACTCTAACACTTTGGGAGGATGGGACACATTCAAGACTTTGTTTTAGAATAATTAAACTTAGAAAAAGCTGTCAGAGCTGTGCTCATTCAAAAAGGTAGCAGGGCTTCAGCTGTTGGAGAATGGACCCACCCTGTCTGAATCAAGTGAGTAAGAAAAAAAATCAAAGAGAATTTGGAACAATGAGACCATAAGATATTTCTTCAAGTATTTTAACTTTCATTAATTTGTTGTAATCAGAATACAAAGGTTGACTTTTCTTTGAGTTCATTTTGATCTGTGCATTTTACTAGAAAGTCATCCATTTCAGTAAAATTTTTAACTAGATAACACAGATTTGAATACTACTGAGTACGATTTTTTTAAGTTTCAAAGATTATGACTTGATGCTCTATCTTAAGTATGTTGTGTTTAATTTCACTTTTTCTTATTTATTATACTGTTCAGACACTTATCAGATATTTTTAAAAGGCTCTTAGATATTTACTTCCAATTTATATTACTTTTATATTTTCTAGTTAATTAATTCCTGTACTATCATTATTGTTCCAAATTCCTTATTGTTTTTGTATTGATTTTTTTCTAATTTTTTAATTGTCAAATTCTTTTTTAAATTTTATTCTTCCTTATTTAATAAAATCAATGAGATATGAATTTACCTTTATTATTTGGCAATTAGTAGACAATATGGCCATAAATTGCCTATTTTTAGGAACTCATTGTAGTTTTCTTTATAGTCCAGGGTCTGATAATTTTCACAAAATATTATTGTTACTTGAAAAAAAATTCTCTTAAGTTACACACTTTGATATACACCTATAAAATTAGTCTCACTTGCTGTATAATAATACACCTCTACTTATAATAATACACCTCTATTTACTCTATTTAAAACATAAATATTAGTAGCCATTATATCCTTCTATGAAGAATGACCTTATTAACCTATTAACTGTTCTTGTCTTAATTCTCCTTTGTCCTTTATTAATAACATCTTTTCTTTATTTGAATTTAGTTGGTATATCTTGACACATTTACTTCAAATTTTATATGTAATTTTGTCATAGTTATATCCAATTAACTATGTAGTTGGGCTCTATGGTTTTGTGTTTTGTGATGTTTTAACACAATCTAAGAATTCTTGCATTTTAATGTGGGCATTTAACCTTGTCACATTTCTTTAAAAACTAATTATTTTATTTTAAAATAGTTTTAGATTTATAGGAATGTTGTAAAGATAGTACAGAGTCCCACTTCCCCTATTATTAACATCTTACATTAGTATAGTACATTTGTCATAAGTGATAAACCAATATTGGTGCATTATGGTTAACTAAAGTCCATATTTTTCTTAGATTTCATTAGTTTTACCTAATAACTTTTTTCTACTTCAGATCTCATCCAGGGTTACATTAAGTGATCATGTCTCCTTAGACTTTTCTTGGCTGTGGTAGTGTCTCAGACTTAACTCGTTTTGGGTGGCATTGACAGTTTGAGGAATACTGACCAGATATATTGTAGAACGCCCCTCAATTGGACATTTTTTTAAATGTTTTTCTTAAAGTTAGACTGTGGGTTCTAGGAAGAAGGACCATGGAAGTAAAATGTCATTCTCATCACACTGTATCAAGTGTTCATACTATCAGTGTGACTTATCATTGATTGATAGTGACTGAGGTAGTGTTCGTCAGCTTTTTCCGCTAAGGAGCTAATCCCCTTTCTCATACTGTACTGTTTGGAAATAAGCCACAGTGTGCTGCCCACACTTAAAGAATGAAGAGGTATGCTTCACCTTCTTGAAGTTAGACTATCAACATAAATTATTTGGAATTCTTCTGCACAAGACAATTTGCCTATTCTTCTGCATTTATTTTTAAAAAATCATTTCTCTGTTTCAATACAGACTCATGGATTATTTATTTTATAATTCAAGTTAAAACTAATATTATTCTATTTACTTTGTTGTTGCCATCTTTGTGGCTTAGTCTATTTAGAGTTTTCATAGTTGGCCCCTGTGTCCCTTTGACATGTTCTTATCATTTTCTTGTTTGCTAGTCTAGCACTTCCTTACTTCTGGCACTAGAAGATGCTCTTAAAACAAGAAATCAAATCATATTATTCATCTTCCAGAAGCCCTTCATATTGTTCTGTCCCCCTGATTTTTCCTGAAATTCTTCCATTCACTCATCTGGCTTTTATATAGAAAATGTGGACTTAAAAATCCATACACATAATAAATACCTATTCCCAAAATTAGGAAATTAGCCTGGTAATCAGAAACTCAAGTATGAGTCTCTTTTATAAAATGCAACTAATTAAAATGCCCTGATCAAAAAGTGATTTGTTGAAAATCTAAACCTTTAAATCTATTTGTTCATGACAATATTGTATTTTATTTCAGTCTGATAAGAGTACTGGAAGGTCAAAATAAGAATTACTGTAGCTCTAAGAAAGGAAAGAACAAGTCTAGAGCAAATAAAGAAATAAATAAGCCATTGTACTGATACTATTTAAAATACATTTAAAATTGTAATGTAAGTATGTTAATAGACATTTACTCTATTTGTTCACTTTTTATTTTATGTGACTGAATTGTTTATATGAGCCAGCCATATAAATACACAATTATCATGCAAATTATTAAAATAGACTTGATTAGTTTTGTAGTCAATGTTTAATCTTTTTTTTTAATTTTTTATTTTTTATAAACATATATTTTTATCCCCAGGGGTACAGGTCTGTGAATCACCAGGTTTACACACTTCACAGCACTCACCAAAGCACATACCCTCCCC
>NC_081557.1:106771249-106863468 GCF_022355385.1 Mustela nigripes
TTGCAATCTTTAGATAAGCTATCTAGCTGATCTCCGGCTAGCTGAAGCAGTCTCAGCTTGCTACTTCTCCGCCATCTTGACTCCTCCCCTCGCTCTTGACTTTTTTAATTTGATCTTTTCTTCCCTGCCAATTACTGCCCACTGACTCTTTCTGAAAGTCTCCTTAAGTCCTCAGGGCATATCTGGGTACAGTTCCAAAGGTGGGACCAAATTATAATCCATATTTTCTCTGTTATTGCTGTAGACTGGAAAAGATTGAATTTAAGATTATTCCATTTGACTTTGCATAATGACAGCTACACTTTTCTAGGTTTTCCTTCCAAGTAAAGAGTAGAGGGGAAACTATCATTTAGCTTACCTTCATTTATCACAAAACAAACAAACAAGCAAACAAAAAAACAAAACCCTCACCCTATTAGAATCTAGAATTCAGCTCTTTTTTTTTAAGATTTTATTTATTTATTTGACAGACAGAGATCACAAGTAGGCAGAGAGGCAGGCAGAAAGAGAGTAAGGGATGCAGGTTCTCTGCTGAGCAGAGAGCCAGATGCAGGGCTCGATCCCAGGACCTGAGACAAAGGCAGTGGCTTTAACCCACTGAGCCACCTGGGTGCCCCTAGAATTTAGCTCTTGGCTTTGGCCATCTAGGCAATGGTACAATTAGGCCTGTGGTTGCCAGAAACCTCTTGATGGAATAGATATAGGCTTAGTTGATGGAAGTGAGGCTGGAGAGGTTATGGATATTAGGAAGATTACTAATAGAAAAAAAAATACTGTTTCCTAACCTATGGACAATTTCTATATGGGAAATAGGAAGAAGACAAAAAAAGACCTTAACAGGCAAAGCCCACCTAGAATGTCAGAACCACTTATCAAATAATAGAGTGGGGAAAGAAGCCAATTAAACAAAGAGATAGTAAGTTCAGAGATAAAGTAGGCTTGCTTTATCTGATTTTGTATATTCATACTTAGGTATGCCTAGCATATTTTAGGGGCTTAGCTGATAGGAAAAAAGGAGGGAAGGAAAGAATAAGGACAAAGGAGGGAAGGAAGGAAGAAAGGAAAGAAGAAAAGAAGAAAGGGTCATCTTATGAAAACCAGGCCATGTAGGGCATCTGCTAAAAGGGCACCAAAAAACAAGTAAGCCCCACAGAGGACATCATCACCACATTTTTTTCTGCATAAGCATGTAAAGGTAGGTAAGAATAAATGATCAGAGGTCCGTGGTTTCCCTGAGGCCTGGTCTTTACATAAGAATTGCAAAGGGGAAGGAGGGAATTGGAGAAGAGAGAACTAAAAGGAAGGGAGAGAAAGAGGAGCTGAAAAGAGAAGATAGAGAAAGAGAAGGAAAGAAGAAGCAGGCAGAAAAGAAAGAGAGAAAGAGGGAAATCAGGAAAAATAAGGAGAGAAATTTTAAAAGGTATGTAATTTGGGGAAGAAGAGGGAATAAAAAAAGGAGAAAATGTGGTTCCATTTTCTAAGAACGTTGTCACTGTGGGCGTGCGGGTGTTGTTGGAGAAGAGGAGGGGGTCCAGGCCATTGTGCCACTATTATTATATAATTAAGTCTAATAACAGTAATTCACTGGGAGAGGTCACTGCTTACATTGTGCATGGAATCTGATTTGATGAGACTGACGCCTCTTGTATTCAAGCTGCTTGATGGGGGTCCAGGGTGGTGGGAGAGCCCAGTTAGGGGAAATGAAAGGAACAGAGGATGAGTCGACTTGTTCTCCCTCCAGATTTCCTGAATAGAGGCTGATCCAGACTCAATCACATTCGATTATTCCCATTTATAATTCTCCCAGTCATAGCCTTGTCTCTCCATTAATTATGGCGATTATTTTGAACTATTGTTGATGTTAATTTGGCTTTGCAAAACGTGTTTGGGCTGCACATTGGTTGGCGTTTAGAAGGGGGAGAGAGGGTAAGGAGGAAGTGGAGGAAGTGCCAGGGTGTATTCTCTTCAGCCTTGGGCAGGCACAGAGAAGAGTGGCACCAGCTGCATCACAGAAAGAAGGAGGGTCACTGGGCATGATCCAGCTTTCCCCCAGGCTACTCTTTTGTACCTGTCCAACCTTTGCTTGCTGTTCACTCTCATTCCCTTATTTTTCTCTCCCAAAAGATATTGTGTACATTTCTGTCTCTTTCATCCTGTGTATTTGTTCATACTATCCCTTCCCCAGGAAATGCTCTTCTCCTATCTTTCTACAAATCAAAACCCAAAGATCTTCAGAATCCAGCTGATGAGCACTCCTTTTCCACAAAGCCTTCCAGCTACTATCTCTCTTCTTAGAATCCCATTGTTATTACAGTAGAGTCCCTTCATCAAGAACATGGGATTCAAGTTAGCAAAACTTGCCTTCCAGTCACAATTCTAGTATTGTTAGCTGTGCGATTTTAGACATGGTACTTAACTTTG
This sequence comes from Mustela nigripes, assembly GCF_022355385.1. NCBI lineage: Eukaryota > Metazoa > Chordata > Mammalia > Carnivora > Mustelidae > Mustela > Mustela nigripes. Next base: position 106,773,671 of record NC_081557.1, read on the forward strand.
TAAGCCTGCTTTCTCATCTTATACTTCCAAGTGAAGTTTGTGAGCAAGATTCATATCCAAAGTCTCTTCTATCCAATTTAGCTCATTGCTGAATACATAGATTATGTTTAATAAATCCTTGGAAATTAATGGAAGGACAGAGATTTCTATATCCAAATATAGGAACATTTGGAGAAAATAATTTTGGAGGTTGAGAGAAGATGGGGAGAGAAAATATATAGTTAAACAAGATAGGAGTTACTATTTAAAAGTCCTGGAGTTGTGTTTCTTCCATTAAAGTTATTACCAACTTCCAGCCAAGAGAAAATAGTCTAGTAGTTAGAATAAGTTGTGTTGGGACCAGAAAGTGTTATTTAATATTGATCTCTGGCACCCGTGAAGTTGTTGGATTTTTGCTGCTCTTTAGAATCTTTGAGTTCATTGTTGTAGAGATATAAAGAGATTGTAAGAGAAGGAGAAACTTCCCTACAAGTGAGGAGAAAGCTAATCACTTAAAGATATGTAGGAACTATAATTCATAGAACATCTAAGTGTCTAGCATTGTGATAGGCTTTAAGGAGGAAGAGTGAGAAGGACGTGGTGGTTTGATCTCTGTTCTGGATTTTTTTTTGTTGTTTTCTTTTAGTTAATTTGACAAGCACTTAGTAGGTGTTAACCATGTGTCACTTGCTGGAATTGAAAGGTTCAAAACACACAAGAACTCCTTCCTGCTTTCATGGGCTCACAGTAGAGTGAGAGCCAGTGCTCCTATACATCTGCCTAGAAAGGAAACAGGTTCTCAGGCTGCTTGCTGTACTGTTCGAACACATTGTTAGGTGACAGCCCTTGAGACCATCAGAAGCCAGTCCCAGTTCAATGAAGGAGCTGCTGCAGTAGTAACGTGGACACGTGAAATCATCTGATTTGCTCTGAGCTTGCCCCAGAGCTTGAATTTTGCCCTCCTGTTAAATCCTTGGTTTGGGTCTCAGGATACACCTGCAGACTTTTGAGTTTTGCAATTGCCTGGCCTGGATTAATGCTTCTGGTAGATTATGTAACCCTGACCATCCCATAGATTTGCTCTCCCTTCATGGGTTTTGGCATCTATCTCACTGTTGCCCAAGCATCTAATCTCATTAATTCATCCACTAAGCACACATTAAATGCCTATAATATGTTAGGCATTGGCAGTGAAATGTACTGGTTAAACCTACAGGTTTTTGAATCAGACCTAATGGGTCTAAAGCCTGTCTCTGCCACTTACTGTTTGTGTGACTTTGAGCCAATTTATGTAAACACTTTGTACCTTAGCTTCTCATCTTTAGAATCAGGCTAATATAGTACTTACTTAATAGTTGTTGTGGGGACTAATTGAATAACTGCATGTAAAAATCAATGGGCACATATTGCATGGAGCACTGGGTGTGGTGCATAAACAATGAATTTGGGAACACTGAAAAAAAATAAATCAATGAAAATATTAATATAATGTGAAAAACAACACCTCAGTACTTGGGACAAGGTATTTGATAAATATTTACAACTATCACTATTTCTAGAGATACGAAGGAGAAATACATTCTTCCACCTGTGGGAAGAGGAGTAAGGAGTATAGTCAGGAAAGGATTCAATGGAAAGGTAACCATCAGCTGACTCTTGAAAGTGAGAAGGTATTCTCCAGATAGACAAGGAGGCAGTGATGGCTGGCAGGAAGCTATGGTCAGCAGCAGGAGAAACACAGTAAAGGCTCAAATGTATAAAACAGCAAGGCAGAGTTGGAGAATTATAAAGTGTTTGGCACAACTGGAGTTTAAGATATAGTATTGAGAGAGAATTGGGGGGCATCTACAGAAACTGGGGGAGGCTTGGAGCCATGCTGGAGTGTTTCAGTTTCTCTTAATAGTATCAAGACACCACTAAAGTGTTCTAATGAAAGCAACACCAGATCGCATTTGTGTTTTAATTCAATCAGTCTGGAAAATTAGTTATAAAGTAGGAAGACAAGGTATAAAACTTGTACAACAGTGAAGAGAAAGCTGATGCCTGACATAGGGCAAGGGTGAGGAAGATATAACAGATGGAAGGGAGTGAATGTTGAGAATGGGGATGAGAGGAGAGAATGTGTGTCCGTTGCACTGTACTCGTTGCCGGAGTGATGCCGATCACTTAGAAAGGGGAAGGGTAGAGTTTGGGGGAGACACTGAGTTATTCTAGACATATGGGATTTGAAATGCCCTTGGAATCTTAAGATGGCAATGTCAAGTAGAGAATAACACATTGAGTTTGAACATTCAAGTAGTGGTCAGAATTAGAGATAATAATTTGGGAGTCAACAGCTAATCGAAGTTGAAACCATAGAAAGGATTAAATTGTCTAGTAAGAATACATGAAAAGGTCAAGAATGGAGCCTTGAAGAGCAAAGCCATTAAGGGATGGTGACAGAGAGGAAAAGTATGAGGAAATAAGGCTAAGAAAAATTGGCGAGCGAAGTGAAAGAAGCTCCAACAGAGAATAGATTTTCAGAAGCCAGTAGGAAGACCTAGAAGGTTGTTGGTCTGACCTGGACCCAGACCAGGGATTTGCAACCAACTCTGAAAGATTTCCCTCAGCAACAGAGTCAGGTCATTATGGGAAAATAACAGTGCTCGCTTCGGCAGCACATATACTAATATTATGGGAAAATAACAGAGTCTTTCCTGCTGCTTAACAGCAAATTGGGAAGCACAAAATCATAATGCTTCTTTGATTAAAAAACAAAATGTGAGACCTCAAACCATAAAAATCCTAGAAGAGAACGCAGGCACCAACACCAGTCAAAATGGCTATACTTAACACACAGGAAGCAACAGATGTTGGCGAGAATGTGGAGAAATGGGCACCCTTTTACACTGTTGGTGGGAATGCAAGTTGGTTCAACCACTTTGGAAAACAGTGTGGAGGCTCTTCAAAAAGTTATAAATAGAACTACTGGCACTATTGGTTCTATGATCCAACAATCACACCACTGGGTATATACCCTAAGAATACAAAAATACTAATTTAAAAGAGTACATGCATCTTGATGTTTACAGCAGCATTATCTACAATAGCCAAATTATCAAAACTGCTCAAGAGTCCATTGACTGATGAATGGATAAAGATGATGTAGTGTGTATGACCAATGGAATACTATTCAGCCATAAAAAGAATGTCATTTGTAACAACATGGGTGGAGCTGGAGAGTACTATGCTAAGATAAATAAATCAGTCAGAAGAAGACAAATACCAGATTTCACTCATATATGGAATTTAAGACACAAAAACAAATGGGCAAAGGGGAAAAATGAGAGAGAGAGGCAAATGAAGAAACAGACTCTTAACTATAGAGAACAAACTGATGGCTACAGAGGGGAGGGGGTGGGGTAATGGGTTGGATAAGTGAGGGGGACTAAGGAGTACACTTGTGATGAGAACTGGGTGATGTATGGAAGTATTGAATCACTATGTTGTACACCTGGAACTTATATTACAATTGTTAACTAACTGGAATTTAAATAAAAACTTACAAAAAACAAAAGTTATAATGGTCCTTGGTCCTTGCCCTTTTAACTCAAGGAGCACTGACTGCTCTCAACCTATGACATTTTTCTCTACTTCCTGAAAGTGCCAGAGAAAGAAAGATAAAAAATATGACTTGCATTGCATTGAACATAACACTGAGTAATTAGTGTTAAGAAAATTTAGAGTATGAGAGAAGCATGGATATCTTGCTGTAGCTGTTGGTGCTAAATAATAACTAGGGTTTGGACGCAGAAACCCTGACCAATGCATGGGAAAGGGAGCTTTGTCAACAGAAAATCATTCGACTAGTGTTATCGTTCTTGCTGAAGTGAATGTTGACTGAGCCAAGACAGCCTGCACCACAACAGCCATCCAGTGCACCAAAGACAGCCTAGCCCTCTTTGATTCTCAAGACCTCTTTCAGTAATTATATTTCTTCTCCTCTTTGAAATCTGGCTGGACCAAATCAAGGTGCAAAATGATATGCCAGTGCCAGAGACCACACTCCCAGAAGGGGTGAATAGTGCATAGGCATTGGAGAGGGAACAGACAGAGTAAAATGGAAGTATAGTGTCTTACCTGTCTGAAATGAGGCCAGCTACTGAGCAAATCCAATACACCAGTCTGTCTTCATACAACATCTTTCTTATTAATAATGTAAGCATGATGGAGGCTGCTATTGATCTTCGATACCTAAATCTTACTTCTCTATGAATAAAAAATGTAATAAGATCTCAGAAATAAGCTAAAGACCACAGCCTGGGTCTAAATGACAGGAATGAATTACAGTACACTGCAAAAGACTGAAAAGTGTTAATGGATGGCAGTCCCAGTTTGCTTTCTAGCTGGCTTAGAGAAGCTCAGAACTGAAGCTGCTGGGGGGCCAGCAGAGAAGATCACTGACCCCGGCCCTTCTGTGGCCCCCGGGACAGCACCAGATCCATCACTGTCAAAGTTGCAATGCACACTCCTTTGGTTTGATATACTTTCATGCTTCCACTTTCATTGAAGGGAGTGAGTGTGGGAGAGGGGATGGTACAGCTTTTCTATTTTCCATGGGATTTAAGATGTTATATAACATTAATTATGACATAAAATGAGGAGATTACATAGTAAAATATCAAAGGAAAGATGAAATAGACATTGCCAAATACATAATATAAGTTATCTTCTCTGGTTGGTATGAATTTAGCTTTATGTTTCATTGTATCTAAAATTTTGAAAAGAAAAATATACATATATGCATATATTCTACTGAAAGCTGTTTTCTATATTTGGCCCTGTAGTAAAAGCAGTTTTATTAAAATATATAGTTATAACTCTATATTTTGGCCCTGCCGATAAAGTGATCAGAGTGGATTACTTTATCAGCACCTCCATCTATCCCACTGTGGCCCAGTCCACCGAGTTCAGGTGCATTGCTTGGGGTTTTCAGGTTATATAACACATGCAATGAAGTGATGCAATGAATATAATAAATCACTGTGTCAACTCAGCTCTGGTTGAAAACTTTCAGTGGCATCTCTGCTTCCACAGGAAAAGGCACAAATTTAAAGTATTAAGTGGCCTTTTCCTGGTATGGCCTGTTTTCATGTTTCTTTCCTTCCTTCCAGTTCTAGCATAGCTATTGTGTTAGCTTACATTTGACCCCAGAGGAGTGAGATCCTTTGGAGAACTTTTTTTTCCCTCTGATCCAGAGTGTACAACATGTTTAGCTGTGCAGATATTCTCTCCTTTTCTCTCTTTCTTTCTATCTCTCTCTCATTTTGCCCCTCATCCCCTTTAGAGATTTACGTCTATTGGATTCACCCCTTTCAACCGCTCTTTGTCCCTGCTTCCTTCCCCTCATTCGTTCATTCTGTCTGCCTCTTCACAGGCTTCACTTCTGCATTTCAGATCTTGTCATAGATAAAAAGAGCAATGAAGTAGAAGTCAGAACTCTGCTGTCTTTCAATGACCTTGGGCAAGTTACATGAACATGAAGACTTCAGACTGGATGGTTTCTAACTCTCTTCTCAGGGCTCTGAACCAGGCTTCCACCAACACCATTTCCCTGAAATTGCTCTTTCAAATGTTACAATTATTTTCTAATTGCAAATCCAATAACTCTCTGTGATCAACCTACTTGACCTTTGGGGCAACATTTAATTATTGATTTAGTTTTCCTTCTTGAAACTCATTGCTTCCTTTCCTTTCACAGCACTCTGTTGTCCTGTTTACTTAAGAATTCTCATCTGACACTCTACCCATAGCCTCAGTTTTCTCTTCTACATCACTAACTATCAAAAAATCTTAGAATGTCTACAGAATATTAAAACTAAGAACAAAAATCTAGATCTAAGAACTCCAAATCCCCAAGAGTGAGGATTTGTATGTGTGAATCTGAAAAAGTTATTTCTAGAGATGGTTTGGAAATTTACCAACCAATTTATTTCTTATGAATTAAGATTACTTGAAGAATTGAGGAAATGATGAATAACTATTATGGAACTGAATAAAGTGATTAAAATAATGATAGTTGCTTAAAATAGAATGCTCAACTACAAGTAAAACTAAATAAATATAGAATTATCTATTTCATTCTTGTAGTTATAAAATGTGATACAAATGTCCAAAAAGTATATTCTTATAAGGTACACAACATGAATAATAATTTTGTGGAAAAAAAAGAGTTAAGAGTCGGTTAAAGTTAATGTACAACAAAGTAGTTAGATGTAGTTTCACTATTAGTAGTGATACCTAGGAAAATATAGTCAATTATTTAAAACACTGAAATTATATAGCCTAAATGTAGTAATATATCAGCCAAATCATAGGAGATGAAACAAAGAAGGAAAAAGAAAAATAAGTCTTAAGAAAGTAAAGACATAAAGAATAAAATAAGATGATATAAAATAGATAAATATATCTGTTTTCAAAACAAATATCAGCAATCTCAAATTTACATCTAAGACATGTAATTTACATACAAGACCATAAAACTATAAGAATAAAATATAGGAGACAATCTTTAAGACCTAGGACTCAATGAAGAGGTTTCTCAAAAAATTAAAAAATAGAGCTACCCTATGATCTGACAATTGTATTACTGGGTATTTACCCTGAAGATACAGATGTAGTGAGAAGAAGGGCTATATGCACCCCAATGTTCATAGCAGCAATGTTCACAATAGCCAAACTGTGGAAAGAGATGATATACCCTTCAGCAAAAGAAGGTGTGGTCCATATATTCAATGGAATATCACTCAGCCATCAGAAATAATGAATACTCAACTTTTGCATCCACATGGAAGGGACTGGAGGAGATTATGCTGAGTGAAATAAGTCAAGCGGAGAAAGTCAATTATCATATGGTTTCACTTACTTGTGGAACATAAGGAAGAGCATGGAGGACACTAGAAGAGGGAGGGGAAAATGAAGGGGGAGAAATCAGAGGGGAAAAAGGACCATGAGAGACTGTGGAGTCAGAAACAAACTGAGGTTTTTAGAGGGAAAGGGGCAGGGGGATGGATTAGCCTGGTGATGGGTATTAAGGAGGGAAGGTATTGCAACATTGAGTGTTATATGTAAATAATGAATGTTGGGACACTATATAAAAAACTTATGATAGGGGGAGGAGTCAAGATGGTGGAGAAGTAGCAGGCTGAGACTACATCAGCTAGCAGGAGATCAGCTAGATAGCTTATCTAAAGATTGCAAACACCTGCAAATCCATTGGCAGATTGAAGAGAAGAAGAACAGCAATTCTGGAAACAGAAAAACAACCACTTTCTGAAAGGTAGGACCAGCGGAGAATTGAATCCAAAGCGACGGGAAGACAGACCCCGGGGGGATGGGCCAGCTCCTGGCAAGCAGTGGAGCAACGGAGCACAAAATCAGGAATTTTAAAGTCTGTTCCGCTGAGGAACATCGCTCCAGAAGCTAAACCAGAGTGAAGCCCACGCAGGGTCAGCGTGGCCTCAGGTCCCACAGGGTCACAGAAGGATCGGGGGTGTCTGAGTGTCGCAGAGCTTGCGGGTGTTGGAATGGGAAGGCCGGCTGCAGAGACAGGGCTGACAGTAAGCTCACAGCTCAGTGTTACCTTGAACCGGTCGCAGGCTAGGTGAGCTCGGAGCGCGGCTGGAGGTCAGGCAGACAGAACTTACTGGGTGCTCTTCTCTGAGGGTGCACTGAGGAGTGGGGCCCCGGGCTCTCGACTCCTCCTGGCCAGAGACCAGGAGGCCACCATTTGTATTCTCGCCCTCCGGAACTCTAGGAAAAGCACTCAGGGAACAAAAGCTTCTGAAAGCAAACCCGAGAAGATTACTCAGCCCAGCCCCTGGTAAGGGCGGTGCAATTCCACCTGGGGCAAAGATACTTCAGAATCACTACACCAGGACCCTCCCCCAAAAGATCAACAAGAAATCCAGCCAAGACCAAGTTCACCTACCAAGGAGTGCGGTTTCAATACCAAGGAGAGCAGCAGAATTCCAGAGGAGGTGAAAGCAAAGCACGGAACTCATGGTTTTCTCCCTGTGATTTTTCTGTCTTACAGTTAATTTTTTTCTTTTTCATTTTTTCTCTCTTCTTCTGCAAAAATTTTTTAACATTTACCCTTTTCTTTTTTAACGTTTTTAAACTAGTTTATCTAACATATATACTTTTTCTTTTTTTTTTCTTTCTTTCTTTTTTTTTTTAAAGATTTTATTTATTTATTTGACAGAGAGAGATTACAAGTAGGCAGAGAGGCAGGCAGAGAGAGAGAGGAGGAAGCAGGATCCCTGCTGAGCAGAGAGCCCGACGCGGGACTCGATCCCAGGACCCTGAGATCATGACCTGAGCCGAAGGCAGTGGCTTAACCCACTGAGCCACCCAGGCGCCCAATATATTTTTCTTTTTTATATTTTTCTTTGTTTTCTTTTTTAAAATTCTTTTCTTTTTTTTTTTCTATTTTTTCTTTCTTTCTTTTTGAACCTCTTTTTATCCCCTTTCTCACGCCCTCATGATTTGGGATCTCTTCTGATTTGGTTAAAGCATATTTTCCTGGGGTTGTTGCCACTCTTTTAGTATTTTACTTGCTCCTTCATATACTCTTATCTGGACAAAATGACAAGACGGAAAAATTCACCACACACACACAAAAAAAGAATAAGAGGCAGTCCTGAAGGCTAGGGACCTAATCAATACAGACATTGGTAATATGTCAGATCTAGAGTTCAGAATGACAATTCTCAAGGTTCTGGCCGGGCTCGAAAAAGGCATGGAAGATATTAGAGAAACCCTCTCAGGAGATAAAAAAGCCCTTTCTGGGGAAATAAAAGAACTAAAATCTAACCAAGTTGAAATCAAAAAAGCTATTAATGAGGTGCAAATAAAATTGGAAGCTCTCATTGCTAGGATAAATGAGGCAGAAGAAAGAATTAGTGATATAGAAGACCAAATGACAGAGAATAAAGAAGCTGAGCAAAAGAGGGACAAACAGCTACTGGACCACGAGGGGAGAATTCGAGAGATAAGTGACACCATAAGAAGAAACAACATTAGAATAATTGGGATTCCAGAAGAAGAAGAAAGAGAGAGGAGAGCAGAAGTTATACTGGAGAGAATTATTGGGGAGAATTTCCCCAATATGGCAAAGGGAACGAGCATCAAAATTCAGGAGGTTCAGAGAACGCCCCTCAAAATCAATAAGAATAGGCCCACACCCCGTCAAATAATACTAAAATTTACAAGTCTCAGTGACAAAGAGAAAATCCTGAAAGCAGCCCGGGACAAGAAGTCTGTAACATACAGTGGTAAAAATATTAGATTGGCAGCTGACTTATCCACAGAGACCTGGCAGGCCACAAAGAGCTGGCATGATATTTTCAGAGCACTAAATGAGAAAAACATGCAGCCAAGAATACTATATCCAGCTAGGCTATCATTGAAAATAGAAGGAGAGATTAAAAGCTTCCAGGACAAACAACAACTGAAAGAATTTGCAAATACCAAACCAGCTCTACAGGAAATCTTGAAAGGGGTCCTCTAAGCAAAGAGAGAGCCTACAAGTGGTAGATCAGAAAGGAACAGAGACCATATACAGTAACAGTCACCTTACAGGCAATACAATGGCACTAAATTCATATCTCTCAATAGTTACCCTGAATGTGAATGGGCTAAATGCCCCTGTCAAAAGACACAGGGTATCAGAATGGACAAAAAAACAAAACCCATCTATATGTTGCCTCCAAGAAACACATTTTAAGCCCGAAGACACCTCCAGATTTAAAGTGAGGGGGTGGAAAAGAATTTACCATGCTAATGGACATCAGAAGAAATCAGGAGTGGCAATCCTTATATCAGATCAATTAGAATTTAAGCAAAAGACTATAATAAGAGATGAGGAAGGACACTATATCATACTCAAAGGGTCTGTCCAACAAGAAGATTTAACAATTTTAAATATCTATGCCCCCAATGTGGGAGCAGCCAACTATATAAACCAATTAAAAATAAAATCAAAGAAACACATCAACAATAATACAATAATAGTAGGGGACTTTAACACTCCCCTCACTGAAATGGACAGGTCATCCAAGCAAAAGATCAGCAAGGAAATAAAGGCCTTAAACGACACACTGGACCAGATGGACATCACAGATATATTCAGAATATTTCATCCCAAAGCAACAGAATACACATTCTTCTCTAGTGCACATGGAACATTCTCCAGAATAGATCACATCCTCGGTCCTAAATCAGGAATCAACCGGTATCAAAAGATTGGGATCATTCCCTGCATATTTCAGACCACAATGCTCTAAAGCTAGAACTCAATCACAAAAGGAAGTTTGGAAAGAACCCAAATACATGGAGACTAAACAGCATCCTTCTAAAGAATGAATGGGTCAACCGGGAAATTAAAGAAGAATTGAAAAAAATCATGGAAACAAATGATAATGAAAATACAACGGTTCAAAATCTGTGGGACACAACAAAGGCAGTCCTGAGAGGAAAATATATAGCGGTACAAGCCTTTCTCTAGAAACAAGAAAGGTCTCAGGTACACAACCTAACCCTACACCTAATGGAGCTGGAGAAAGAACAAGAAAGAAACCCTAAGCCCAGCAGGAGAAGAGAAATCATAAAGATCAGAGCAGAAATCAATGAAATAGAAACCAAAAAAACAATAGAACAAATCAACGAAACTAGGAGCTGGTTCTTTGAAAGAATTAATAAAATTGATAAACCCCTGGCCCGACTTATCAAAAAGAAAAGAGAAAGGACCCAAATAAATAAAATCATGAATGAAAGAGGAGAGATCACAACTAACACCAAAGAAAAAGAAACTATTATAAGAACATACTATGAGCAACTCTACGGCAATAAATTTGACAATCTGGAAGAAATGGATGCATTCCTAGAAACATATAAACTACCACTACTGAACCAGGAAGAAATAGAAAGCCTGAACAGACCCATAACCAGTAAGGAGATTGAAACAGTCATTAAAAATCTCCAAACAAACAAAAGCCCAGGGCCAGACGGCTTCCCGGGGGAATTCTACCAAACATTTAAAGAAGAACTAATTCCTATTCTCCTGAAACTGTTCCAAAAAATAGAAATGGAAGGAAAACTTCCAAACTCATTTTATGAGGCCAGCATCACCTTGATCCCAAAACCAGACAAGGATCCCATCAAAAAAGAGAGCTAAAAATTTTAATGAACATGGATTATGTGTCTTGTTTATGCTAGGTACTATGGCCAATTAAAAATTAATAAAATATTATTGGTTAAAAATTAGGGGTATTTACATCCTCTCCAACATTTGTTGGTTTTTGCTTTGTTAATTTTTGCCATTATAACTGTTGTAAGGTGGTATCTCAATGTGGTTTTGATTTGAATTTCCCTGTTGGCTAATGATAATGAACATTTTTCATGCGTCTGCTAGCCATTTGTATGTCTTCACTGGGGAAGTGTCTGTTCATGTCTTCTGCTCATTTTTTGACTTTATCTACTTTTTGGGTGTTGAGTGTTAGAAGATCTTTAGAAAGGGGAACCCTCTTACACTGTTGGTGGGAACGCAAGTTACATTCACAAGGTACAGCCCCTTTGGAAAACAGTGTGTAGATTCCTTAAGAAATTAAAAATAGAGCTTCCCTATTACCCAGCAACTGCACTGGATATTTAACCCAAAGATACAGATGTAGTGAAAAGATGGGCCATCTGTACCCCAATGTTCATAGCAGCAATGTCCACAATAGCCAATCTGTGGAAAGAGCTGAGATGCCCTTCAACAGATGAATGGATAAAGAAGATGTGGTCTGTATATACAAGGGGATATTATTCAGTCATCAGAAAGGATGAATGCCCAACTTTTGCATCAACATGGATGGGACTGGAGGAGATTATGCTGAGTAAAAGAAGTCAAGCAAAGTCAATTCTCATATGGTTTCACTTACTTGTGGAATGTAAGGAATAACATGGAGGACATTAGGAGATGGAAAGGAAAAGTGGAGGAGGGGAATCAGAGGGAGAGATAAACCACTAGAGACTGTGGACTCCTCTGAGAAACAAACTGGGGGTTTTAGACGGGAGGAGAGTGGGGGAATGGGTGAGACTGGTGGTGGGTATTAAGGAGGGTATGTATTGCATGGAGCACTGGGTATTATACATAAACAATGAATCTTGGAACAGTACCTAAAAAACTAACAATATATTTTATGGTGATTAACATAAACAATAAAAAAATTAGGCACATGTAAAAATACACAAAGTTACAAGGAAGAAGGTAACAATAATCCACAGTGCCACTACCTAAAACATAATGTATTTGGTTATGTATCATTTCTTAAGAAAAATCATTCTTCTGTAAAAACTATGATTTAAGTTTTCAAATAATATAGGGAAGTACAAAAATGACAGTTAAAAAATCATTCCCAAGTCGTACAGCTCAGAAGCAGTCATCAGTATAACTAAATGAAGCTCATTCTGGATATCTTTCTCTGCAAATATATAGGTAGAAGGGGAAGGACCAGAAGTGGGGTATACTTTTAGGGAAATAGAGTGACATAATACAGCCTATTTTAAAATAGATTTAATTAATTTAGTTTTACTTGAGTTTAACAGAAGAAAAATAACCTGATGTTAAATTTTAAGAATCTCTGAGTTTCAAATAATTGTATTGTCACCACAAGGGAGAGATTTTCCTAAAAGATTCCTTTAAGTTTAAAAAGAGAGATTTAAAAACATTAAGAGATGAGAGTTATGATTTTTCAGTGACATCTGTCCATTTAATCTGTCTCTCTTTTAAAATTTAGTGGTTTTTTTGTCTTTTATATTCATAGTATAATTATAAATATATATATAATATATATTCATATATTATCTAAGCTACTTTTCTATGGAAGTAATTAGATTTTGAGAGGTGTGTTTTGTGTTCCCTGATTTTCAAATGTACTTATTGGTTACAAATGATATTTTGGTCCCCAGTTTATTTCTTTTCCTAAGGGCTTCAATCTCATTTTCCATGTCATTTTGTTGTTTTATTATCTAATCCACAAATTCTCTTTTTGCTGACAATTTCTTTTTACATTATTCTCTAACAGGGGTTGACAAACTTTTTCTGTAAATGGCCAAATAATAAATATTTTAGACTTTGTGGGCTATAGTTGTAACTACTCAACTCTACCATTCTTGTATAAAAGCAGCCTTGGAGAACACATCAATGAATGGATGTGGATGTGTTCCAATAAAACTTTATTTACTCAAAAGGGTGGTGGGCCAGAAATGTGTCTTTCCCTTGTTGGTGTCTACTAATCATTCTTGTTGGGAGTCAGTATTTTACTTTTGAAAAGTCATTGTGTTGGATATTAGGGAGGTAAATTCTTAGATGTACTCTTTAGTGATCATTTTACTCTAGAAATACTATATTTTTCACTTCCTTTGGGATATCAATCTTGTAGTTTTTCTGGATATGACATGGTGCTGAGACCGGGCAGAAGGCAGATCAGCCTTACTTGAGTTTTCTGTTGATAGGAAAACTTATGCCCAGAGAAGTCAAGAAACTAGCTCAAAGACACATGGAAAACTAGTTTAATAGATGGTACATGAACAAAGATCTTTAAAAAAAATGTTTTTATTGAGGTGAACTTCAGAAAAATAAAATCAAACATTTTAAAGTGAACAATGCAGCCATCAAAAAACCCCCAGAGGCGTCTGGGTGGCTCAGTGGGTTAAGCCTCTGCCTTCGGCTCAGGTCATGATCCCAGGGTCCTGGGATCAAGCCCCACATGGAGCTTTCTGCTCAGTGGGGAGCCTGCTTCCTCCTCTCTCTCTGCCTGCCTTTCTGCCTCCTTGTGATCTCTCTCTGTCCAATAACAAATAAAATCATAAAAAAAAAACCCAGAATCTTGCCATTTGCAATGATATGGATGGAACTAAAGAATATTTTGCTAAGCGAAAGAAATCAATCAGAGAAAGACAATTATCATATGATCTCTCTGATATGAGGGATTTGAGAGGCAGGGCAGGGGGTCATGGGGGGAAGGAAGGGATAAATAAAACAAGATAGGAGACAAACCATAAGAGACCCTTAATCTCAGGAAACAAATTGAAGGTTGCTGGATTGGTGGACGGAGAGGGTGGCAGGTTATGGACATTGGAGAAGGTATGTGCTACAGTGAATGCTGTGAATTGTATAAGACTGATGAATGACAGACCTGTGCCCCTGGGGCAAATAATACCATGAATGTTAATACAAAATAAATAAAATAAAGTGAACAATTCAGTGGCATTTAGCACATTCATAATGTTATGCAACCACCACAATTAAATATTCTAAATATTTTCATTCCCCCCAAAGGAAGCTACATACTCATCAAGCATTCACTCCTCATTCTCCTCTTTCCCCCACCCCTGGCAGCCAGCCATTTGTTCTCTGTACCTATGGATTATCTAGTCTAGATATTTTATATAAATGGAACCATACAGCACATAACCTTTTGTGTCTGGTTTCTTTTACTTAGCATGATGGTTTTGATGTTTATCTTCATTGCAGCATGTATCAGTACTTCATTCTTTTCTATGGCTGAAAAATATTTCACTGTGTGTTTACAGCACAGTACCTGTGCATCTGTTGATGGACATTTGGGTTGTTTCTACCTTTAAACTATTGTGAATACTGCTGCTGTGAACATACATGTAGATGTGTTTATTTGAGTCCCTATTTTGTGTGGAATTGTTGAATCACATAAGTTTTGTTCAACTTCTTGAAGAACTGCCAAACTGTTCTCTGGTGGTCCCTCTTTTACATCTTACCAACATATGAAGATTCCAATGCTTTCATATCTTGCTAAAATTTGTTATGTGCCATTTTTTTTTTTTTTTTTTTGGTTAACACATATTGTTGACTTTCAGTGCTTTTATCTTAGGGGGTCACAGGATTTGTCTTAAATAATTAGCTTGCTTGATTTTTGTAATTATAGTACCTAACATAATTCAGGGTACATAATCTGTATCATTAAATACCTTAAGAATATATTTTATTCTAAAATTCTGAATTCCCAGCCAGTGTTCAATGATCTCAATGAGAACAAACTTTCAAAATATTGTTTCAACAAAGTTAATTGTAACTTATTTTAAAGTTTAGGGAATATAATAGATACAACAGCTGAGTCCTTTTATAATCCTCATTCTAGAAGGATAAAGAAGACCTGAGTGGCCTTCTTGGGTGGCCATGGAGGTGTTTACTTCATTGGGTAGGATATCGGACAAGAATGGTTGCTAACATCCTTTCCAACTACATTTTTAAAATTAAAATTTGAATATTTACAGAGGACTTTCTTGGAATGTACAAAAACCTGAGAATATTGTAATGCATAATTTAAAAAATGGATTTTTGCTCTTTTGCCACGTTAGAGGAGAATGGGAGCTGATGTTCAAAAACCCAACCGAGATGAAATAAAACAAGTCAGAATGTTCACTGCTCAGTAGAGAGTAGGAAGGAAGAGGGTAAGTGACCCTCTCAGCCTGACTCCTCAGATCTGTAGAGCCTTCCAGAGCACCCCTGGCTCTGGCTATAGTTAGCTGGCCATCTCCTTGGAATCTGTAATCTCATAAATCTTCCAGGAAAACTGGCCTGGCACCTGTTGCCCAATCCAGACATTCCCCCCGGCAAGGAGAGGCATAAATCCCTTTGCATCTGGACCTTCAGCTCTGCTGCACTTGGACTGATCCTAAAAGTCACCCTTGGCTCTTTGAAGGAAAATATCCTTTCTCCAGGGCCTTCTCCATCTTTGATAGATAGATTGACTCCATGCTGCCAGCAGGACATTTTAGAATGGAAACTTCTTCTTGAAGGTTGACATTACCCCAGGAAATGCACTCTCCTTTCCATGGAGACATGACCGCAGAAAAGCCCCTACGTAAAATGGGACAGACACCTACTTCCTGATGAACAGTGCTGCAAATCAAGGAGGCCTTTTGCAGTATATACATATGGAATGAGGTTTATTTATGAGTGGGAAGAAACCTATAAAGAAGAGTTATTAAGTCCAGGAGGAACTAATTTATGTCATAGTAAAATTCAGACTATAGTTCAGCCAGAGGAATGACAGTTTCTGACAGCCAGAGGAATGACAGTCTCTGAATGACAGTGTCCATGAATAAATTCCCCTTCTTCTAAAGCATTCTCTTCCCTTTGCTAGCCACTGGCTAAATTCTTCAGCTGTCTTGAGGAATTTTTCCTTCTTGCCCTTCTCTTCATTTTCCTCCCTTTCATGAACTTTACTGTTCCAAGAGATGAAAGGAAGGAGGGCCACACCACCAGCCAGCTTTGAGAAAGCCTTGGATTTTCATTGCCCTATGCAGATTTTCAGAGCCTGGAAACTGAGCTGTTGCCCTTCAGGCTGCTGGGTACTGGTTAGGAGATCTGAGAATGCCAGAATAGGCGTCACACAGATACCTAGTTGCTGTCAATAAACACATGGGATCACAGCATCCCCCGAAGTTGGAGGCCACAGAGTCCTGCATTTTAAGACTCTGTGGGTAGGAACTATTTAATGAGATCCTGTCTTCTGGTGGCCATTGCCTCTAAGAAGCTCAGCATACTCAGATCTTTGGCCAAGAGCTCTGCACCTGAGGATGCAGCAGTGATGGTCTGTCCTCCATAGACACAGGTAAGGGGCCTCCTCTGGACTCCAGATCTCATCTGCATTCAGGTGGGACACAATGTCCTTCCGGCATCCACTGCAGCAGTTTGTGTCTGCATGTGTAATTGCTCAGGAAGCACAGACTGGCTTCTATTAAATGAGGCTGGAATGCTGAATGCATAAATAAGGCTAGGAGTCATCTATATTCTGTCTATCTATCTATCTATCTATCTATCTATCATCTATCTATCATATATCTACCTATATTTATATGAATATCTTTCTTTGTCTAATTCTGTATTTGTTTATTAACATACATAGAAATAGAATCCATGACCAAAATCTCATTACAAAACCTGATCGAATGGAAACTTTATGATGAAGTACATTCTTTCCTTTCTTTAAACAACTTCGTATAGAAGTGTTCATGGATAAAAGCAGGGATGAATATTATACATATAGATACCCCTTAAGGAACTTCAGTTTAATGTGATATCAACCATGTAAAAACCTTCCATTGGACTTTGTAAAGTAAAGAATTAAAAGCACTTTCCCC
Source organism: Mustela nigripes (assembly GCF_022355385.1). Lineage (NCBI taxonomy): Eukaryota > Metazoa > Chordata > Mammalia > Carnivora > Mustelidae > Mustela > Mustela nigripes. Next base: position 106,790,858 of record NC_081557.1, read on the forward strand.
TATTATCCACTTGTGCCTCCAAGGCTTTTGTGGGCAAAGGTAAGAAGTGGCCTCCATGGCACAGAGTTTCTGATCTCAGTGCTCTCAATCATCAGTCTAATAATCAAGGCCATCTTTCTTTTCTACCCTGCTTTCTGATGTATGGGACGAAAAGTGCTGATCCCAGGTCCTTGTCCTGGTCACAGCAGGGCATCTCCAAGATTCAGCCATTCTGCAGTCTCCTCTTCTCAGTTCCTGGGAGCCAGCAAATCCCTGCAAATTCTGTTTCTGACATCACCCAGAGCTGGAGAAAGAGGAGTCTTATTCTGTTGTCAGCTATAAGCTTAGCACTGGAGCAGAAAATGTTTATGGTTTCAGTGTGAGAAGTTCTTCCCTAGGGATCAAGCAAGGAAGAACCAGATACCCTGCATTAATCACAATAGATAAAACTTCAGAATTCCAGGTCAAAAATGTAATTTCAAGTATATAGCTCCTTGGTATCCTCTTTCCCATATATGAAGTGGAGTGATAACAAAACATGTGTGATCTCATAAGAACATTCTAGATGTCTCTTTGCCTTCCCAAATCTTACCAATATTTAATGGGTCAACTTCAGTGATCCATCTCTCATAAATTCCTGATCACCTAGGCAAAACTGAACATTTCTCTTCTTAAGCATCTATCTCATTCATTAACTGTTCTCAAACATATCGCATGTATTTTTGTGTTTTTCTCTTAAAGTTCTCTTAAAGTTCATGTGTTTAAGTCTTAATTTCCCAGTAAAGTTGAGAGCAGAGTGTTTGTCATATATGAATATCCTGGAGTCCCTCAGGGATCCTTCCTCAGTACTGGGGATGGAATGAATGAGAACTCTAGAAACAAATGTTGATGGGTGTTGATCCTGTCACTATTCTCAGAGTTTTAGATGCCTGAATTTATCAGCTAGGACCGATCATTCTACAAAGACCCTGATACTCTGATATGACTGCTTCTTGCCTAAAAGCCAGCATGGATAATGGCAAGTAGCCCAGATGTGTTTGTCCTGAGACAGACTCAGCACAGCAAAGATCCTTTCCCCGCCCCCCCACCTCACATCAGAGTCTTTTGCCAGTGGAGTTTCTCTTCTTGGCAGTTACCAAGCAAGGACTCTGTATGGAAAGCCTATAGCATTGTGTCTGCTGTGGTCCCTGAAACAGACTCTTGATCTAGTGATATCAGAGAGGCAGAGAATGTGGAGTGCAGTGAGTGAGACAGTCACCAGGAACTGGGCCATGGAGGGCTTGGGATTGGTTCTAAGAGATTGAAAGTCATGGGAGGATTTTGAGCAGAGCAGTGACATAATCCAACTTAGACTTTGAAAAGGATTCAGGTTCCATTTTACTTGAGTCCTCTGCCCTGCCTAGCTCTGACTGCTCACACAGAACGGGAGCCCCTTCACCACACAGCCCCTGCTCTCTCTTCGGACTCTGCAGGGATCCATCAGGTAACAACGTGATACTTGGTGGATAAAGTCAGTCGCAGAGAGAGCATGGCTCTTATTTGATGTGTTTCTATCTTATTTTTGTTTGTTTGTTTGTTTGCTTAGATTTTTGGGATCAGCATTTACCCACCCCATCAGAGGTAGAGTGTCTTTGAGCTGGATGACTTCCTTTAGAAAAGCAAGATTTGACATGTTCATCCATAGTGTGTTACCAGGGAAAACAAATAAAACCTACGAGGTAGGTGGAGAGAGGATGGAGTATTTGGATTTAATGGAGGAAGCCTGCGGGAAGGCAGAGAGGAACACAAAGAAATTTATCTCGGAAGAAGAAACTCCAGACACCAGCAGCCATACGGGCTTTATTTCTGCTCGAGTCACACTACGAGGGTGTCGGAGGATGTGCACGGGACCTCCTCAGCTCCGGGGACTGGACTGTGAGCAGACCTCCCCACCCGCCCCGGCAGAAGTGTTCCTGCACCCAATGCCACCACTCCTCACACATGTCACTTGATAACCCAGTGGCCTGGCAATCTCTCCCCTTCAGCACCGGCAGGAACAACATTCTTTAGAGGTGAAAGTACAGTTTAATTTCTAGGCTCACCCAGGCGTGGACTGGGCTGCATAGGAGGCCGATAATGAAATATTGGTGGTGCATATTTGATAATGTGCTGAGCGTGCCTGGCACACAGCTTGGGCCAAATGAATGCATTCCTGTGGAGGTCTGTACCCCTGTCTGCCCAGAGCAGGGGTGGGGTGGTGTGGGGTGCAGGGACTCAGAAAAGCCAGGACTTTGCTTGGAAGCAAGGGACCTGTCACCTCCCCTGAGCAAATGCCCAGGGAGGGGAAGGAAAGAAGAGAAGAGAAAAAAAAGCACGACTTTCCTGACTTGCTCAGCTCTAAACTGAGATCTTACAGAGAATGGTATTTCTCTCACTGTGGTTTCCCAGTGACAATGGGGTCAAAGAAAGCATTTTTCAAAAAGAGCTTCTTTTCTCAATTTATGGCAGAGCATCCAGTAGCAAGCAGCAAAATGAAATAGGTCTCTGTTATCTCTCCCCCCAAAAGAGACAGCCCATACAGGGGAAGGAGATAATTCCCATCTGGCTTTTATATGCCTCATAAAACGCATTGTGCAGGCATGTAAAATATATGGGATTGAGCAGACATATGAGGTGGGGAAAGGTACAGCTCCTGGCTTCTCATGCTTTTTGGGCTGGAGGACAACAGAGCATAGAGCTTTCTTTTCTTGTCTTTTCTTTTCTTTTCTTTTTTTTTTTTTTCTTGAGAATAAGGATAATATGCAAGCAGTCATTCAATTGTAGCCTCTATATTGACCTTCAATGGCAGATGGCAGCATAGAGGTGAAAGTAATAATAATGATAATAATAATGATCGTGATTAATAGAAATAATGATATCATAAAGCCTGCTTTTTCTACTTTGCCATCTGTGACTCAGTTTTCTACCTGCTGGGACACAGGATACAACTTGTTGACTTCTTGGGTGGTGGGGTAATCAGCCTTTCCCTTAGCGTCCTTCAGGGTTCAATCAGTCCAACCCTATGTCTGCTCATGATATTTAGCTGAGTCAGAAATGACAGATTATACATGCACATCCTAGTCCGTGTCCCCTCCTAGGATCTTACAGAGGTACTCTTGCTGGAGGGTGACCTCATGAACATATATACCAGGCCCAGAGCCATGTTCCAGGAATGAAACTTTGGGGGCATACTGCAGATGCCTGGCTCCATGTTACATACCCTTTATTTTAGAATGTCTCCTCCATGTCTGTTCTTAGCTGTTTGGTCAAAGGATATTAAAGAAACTTAAATGGTGACACACACCAAATTATTCCTGAGAATTAGCAGAAAAGCAGCTAATGGAATGAGAATTGGAGGAGGAAGAGTATCTGTTCTCAGAAGACAAGACAAATTGGATTTGGAACTGGAATATAGTCAATTTCTAAAGTTAAAGCTCAGAGATGAGGACATATGGGTTCCTGGGGCACTGGAATAGTGGAGATGGGTGAGATAAAGGATGAATATTCCTGCTTCCTTCTCTTTCTGCTTCTTTCCTTCCTTTCAGCTTTCTTCTATTCTTTCCACAGCTATCAGAGAAATTCATATGCACAGAACACTGTGCGGAAGGAAGCTTCAAGGGAGCATAGTCAGAATGTCCCAAGAATCTATGTTCCCTAATTCTCTAGACCAGTGGCTCCCCAAAGTAGGGTCCTTTTAGCAGTGTGAATTTGCAGTCCTAATCCCAGGCTAATAGAATCAGAATATCAAAGGAGCAGATTCTACTACTTTGTGCCATTGAAGTTTGCACAGGGATTCTCATAGGCAGCCAGATAGGAAATACTGCTCTTCTCTACTCTGTGTTCCTAGGAAGGAATCAACTGGTTCAACCTGATATAATGAAAGGGCACAGATTTGAGGTCAGCCACGGCTTGGCTCCACTGGATCACAGTAATTTCCTGGTGTAGACCTTCCCAAACTTCAGGTTCTTCGCATCTTAAATGGAGATTACGATAGCACCAAATTTGCAGAGCACACTTGTGCTACCAAGTGTGATAATGTAGGCAAACATGCTTCCTGAACTATAAAGGCTTGTACAGTGGGACCCCTTTCCTCACCTTCTCTAAGTCCTTTTCCATGTTCCTTCAGCTTGGAGGAGCTGGCCTGCTTCCTCTGCTCCATCTGTTACACTCCTACCACAGAGCTGGGTGGGTAGAGCCCCGTTTCCCTTTATTCTCCACATCTCCACCAACCCTTTCCCTGTCTATATGCATGGTTAAACCACTTCATCCTTAAAATATTTTTCTTCAGAACCACTGCTCTCTTAAAACACCATTTTACTTCATTTTTCATTCAGCATCAGTCTTTTGAAAATATAGGACATCCTCTCACCTACCACTTTCTCTCTACCACTGATCCTATTCAGTGATTGAAACCTGATGTATACACCCAGCATTACCCTGGGAAAACTGCTCCCCAAAAGATAACCAATGGCCACCAACCACTGGTTGAAGAGGTTCAACTCCATCTTCAACCAAATGCTGTATTAAGCAGCATTGTTCTCTTTCAGCGGAATTCAGTGCAATGTGTTGGCTGCATCACCATTTTGCCATCTGTGGTTTCAAACATCACCTCTCTATAGATGTTCTCAGGTCTATTCTATCTTGAGCACCAGTTCTTCATTAATAGTTTCCACTGTGTGTACCTATTCCTAACTATAAAAAAAAGAAAAACTAAAAATCAACATACCCAGCTGTGTATCAGTTAGGATGGCTTTGACTGCAGATAATATGAGCTGAACTAAAAATAGCTTTAAAAATGATGTTTTGTTATTTTACACACTGATTAGTGTGTGGACAAACTAGTTCTGGGTTTGATTAATTCACTGGCATCAAAAGACCAGGGTCTTCCTATTTGTGCATTTTTTTTCTTCTTTCTCAGTATATTTTTGGCCCTGTCCCCTTTAGGTCCCAAGATAACCACAGCAGTTCCAGATGATATGTGAATATGTAATATCAAAAGGCAGGAAAAGACACTGTTCCTCTTAGAACATCTCTTTTAAAAAGCCATAAAAATCCATTCCAGTAAGCGTCCAGGAGAATTCATGTCTCATTGGATAGGATCACATTATGTGCCCTGTCCAAACCACTCATTGGCAAGGGGAGTGGGAAACTGATTCCCTTAGCCTTGCCTAAATCACATGGTAGCTCTATAATTTTAGTGAAGAAGAAATGGAGAAGAGAGATGACTGTTGGATTGTCAACCAATAGGGCTGCCATAATTATCACACCTTTAATTAACTCCTAATTACCCATCCCACTACTGGCACTCCATACAATCCCAGTTGAGCCATGACTGCCTACCATATTCTCCCTCTCTATTCTAACTACACCAAGCTACTTTCATTACCAAATCTCAACATACAGTATAATGCCTTTGGGCTTCTTGTAACATTGTTCTCTAAGTCTGGAGTTTGGTATTTTTTTTGTTATCTTGCTGACATTTTATTGGAGACCTGACTTATGTGGTCGGGGGCAAATATGATAGCTTGTTCATCCTTCTTTGTGTCTCCACTGTACTCTGGACATCCTTCCAACATGGGCCCATTGTTTTTTTTACAGTTCTTTTAATGCAATGCCTTTTGTCTCTGATTTTATTTATTTATTTTTTGAAGCCAGGGAAGCTGTTAACTTCTTAAAAATAAAAAAAAAGTTTTTTTTTACTTACTTGAGTAGGGAGGGGGCAGAGGGATAGAGAGAGAGAATCTCAAGAAGACTCCACACTGAGCTCAAAGCCTGACTCACGGCTTCATCTCAGGATCCTGAGATCATGACCCAAGCCAAAACCAAGAGTTGGAAGCCCAACAGATTGTACCACCCACGCTTCCTGAAACTGCTAACTTCTACATGCCTAGTACTTAGCACAGTGCCAGCACATCATAGGTTTCAATAAGTTGGATCAGAGAATGTTTAATATAGACAGCTATACCTGGTTAGGCAAAGCCTCCACTGCTGCAGTCAGTTTTCCCCTCATTCCCAGCATGTACACAAAAATCTCCACTGATGCTTCAAGTGCCATTCAGATGAGTAGGTATAAGGAAGATGCCCAGTTTTTCCAAAGCCTGCCTCAGGAACAAGATACTATTTGGAAGGAAACTTATAAATGAAAGTTAGGCCAGAAGATGGCCCAGCAAAGCTATTTTTTTCCAAAATAAAGTTCACATGCATTGATATTCTCTGAGGTGAGAATCCTTAAGAAAACTCTATACCAATTTCTATAGTCATAGCCATGGAATATTCTAGCAATAAGGGAACTTGGGAGAATAAGTGGTTTGTTTTGTTTGTTTGTTTGTTTGTTTTTGTTTTTTGTTTTTTTCCTAAGCAGCATTAATGATACAATTTTGGTACTCAAGATGAAATGCTACCTTGATGTAGGGTTGGATTCTACCCAAGTATCTGAGAAAGGTTCTGCTAGGGCGGTGAGTCCCTAACAGGAGTTTGGGCATTTGTACTCCTGGACAAGAACACACTGGAATGTGAGGCAACAATGGAGGTCACTCAGTAGTCCAGTAGGTACCTTGGGGCTTGGCCCACCTTTATGCATTCACACAGTATCATCAGAGTTCCTGCAGGGCCAGCTAAATGCACTGGAGAGTGCCCCCCCCCCCCCTCCCTTTTTTTTTTTTTCCCCCTTTTTAAAGATTTTATTTATTTGACAGAAAAAGAGAGAGAGAGAGAGAGAGAGAACACAAGCAGGGGGAGTGAGAGAGGGAAAAGCAGGTTTCCTGCTGAGCAGCAACCCCTATGCGGGGCTCAGTCCCCCTGGGATCATGACTTGAGCTAAAGGCAGATGCTTAATGACTAAGCCACCCAGACACTCCACTCCCCGGCCAACTTTTGTGTGTCTATCTTCCATTTGTACACTGTCCCCAGGCTGGCCAGCCATGGCTGCTGTGACAGGGCTGTTTGTATTAATAAAGCACACTGCAAAGGTCATTACAGCATATATAGAAAGGAACAGTTGGGACAACTTTTCCTTTAAAGTTAGTTGTGCCTGTGGTGGGCACTGGAGGGTTTACAGCACACACTACCTCCCCCAGTTCCTGCCTTGTGCCTGGTTAATGTGCTTTGGAAAATCTGAGAACCAGTCAGGCTAGAACAAAGCAGTCTATAGGCAGGAAATTTTGTCTTCAGATGCCCTTCCCATACCTGCCGTTCCCGTAATCTCTCCTGAGATGCTGTCTCTCTTCATCACCCACATTACCAGTACAGTCCTTTAGGAAAGGATTTGATCTTTATCATTTACACCTGAGCACAAACTTAAGACCCTTATTACATCTCCTAGGAATACTTGCCAATTAAATCTGTTACTACTTGTAGAATGAAAGACGTTTTTCCCTGTTAAAGCTTCAAGCATCAGTGAGTAGAACTGGTATACAAGCACACACATATGCACATATCTGGGACATTTAAACTCTGATATTTTATAGACTTTGATCCTCACAACAACCTACAGGAGATAGGGGAGATATTCTTAGCATATTCATTTTACAGAAGAAGAAACTGTAGCTTTGCAACTTTGAGTGGATATGACACCACCGGGAAGAGATTCCCCCATGGCCATTGGGTGGCAAATGTCCCCAGAGCTCTATCCTGATGCCAGGATCATCTGGCTGACAAACCTTCATGGGACTTTATCCTTCTCTGTGTGAGGGTCTGGCATCCAAAGCACCAAGCTGCCCTATAGCATCATGTATCCTGGCAGGATACCCACATGTCTGGGATGCTATAAAAGATACTAGGAAAGGGCGCCCATGTAGCTCAGTTGGTTAAGCGTCTGCCTTCAGCTGGAGTCATGATCTCGGGATCCTGGGATCCTGCTCCACATCTGGCTTCTTGTTCAGCAGGGAGTTTGCTTCTCCTTCTCCCTCTACCCCTTACCCCACTCACCCTCTCTCTGTCACGCTCTCTCTCTCTCTATCAAATAAATGAAATCTTAAGAAAAATTGATTTATATTAAAAAATAGATAAAAGATACTAGGAATACTATTAGTTGTAGTTGTCAGACTACTCCAAAGGGGTTTCCCCCCTAAACCAGAATCTCTTAACAACCTTTTAGGACAAAGGAGTTTTTCTTGCCCCTCTATATTCTTTGGTTTCTTAACATCAAAATTTGACATTCCCACTTGCTCCCAGTTTAAAAAAACAAAACAAAAAAACCCCAAAAAGTCCTTCCCATCTTTGTTCTTTTTGTGTGGCCTCCTCAGAGACTAGGAGACTAGGAGAGAGCGCTGTGGACTGGGGCATCTCTCATCATCACTGGGCATGAGTAATTTGTGTTTTCAAATTGCTGGAGACGAACTGAGGAAGGTAAAGAAAAAGTCCTTCTGGAGGCAGAGACGACCGGAGAAATATTGTGCTCTGTGAAATAGATAAGCAGAAGAGCTGTTTATTCCCTTGGTGGCGTGAGGCCCGGCTTTGAGGCAGATAAATCTTTGCTGGTAATACAGTACTTAAACCAGAACTGACACCTTTTTATATCAACTGCAGAGAATTGCTTTCGTGAGGCTCTGATACAAAGGCTGCTGCAGCTCTTTCTTGCATATCAGTTCTCTGGCAGCCTGTTGCTGGTTGCAGACCTGCCCTTTGGGCAGCTGCCCCTGTTCTCAATGTGGTATCAAGGTCTGAGAAGGACTTTCAGGAAGAATGGCTCCCAAATATAAGGGACGACATGTGGGAGCAGGTGAGCATTGGATAGGTGTGGGGTGTTTGGCTGCTCTGTTCCTTCCCACCCCAGATTTCTACACAGGAGCTGCTGGAACCAACCAGCCTGGCACAGCAGATGGGGAAAGTGCAGTCACTGTACACACAGCCTTTGCCAGGCACAGGAGCCCAGAGGCAAAAGGGCTCAAATTATTTTTAACTTTGTTCTTTAATAGACCACTAAAATGTACTTGCTACAGATATATGGGATAATACTGATAAGCAAAACGAAGAAATATTTATAATGTTTCTCCATATATTTCATTGTCTATCTTTGCAAGGATAAATATACATATGAATATAAATATATGTGAATATAAAATATGAAATATATATGAATATATATAAATATTTCCAAGGGTAAATGTATATATGAATATATATATGTGAATATGTCTATCTTTCCAAGGGCAAATATATATATGAATATATATAAATATATATAATGTGTCATACATATACATCTTTTTTATAAAAATAAAACCACAGTGAATTTAAGAAACAAAACAGATGAACGTAGGGGAAGGGAAGGAAAAGTAAAATAAGATAAACACAGAGAGGGAGGCAAACCATAAAAGACTCTTGGTTATAGGGAAGAAACTGAGGGTTGCTGGAGAGGAGGTGGGTGGGAGGATGGGCTAACTGGGGGATGGGCATTAAGGAGGGCACATGATGTGATGAGCACGGGGTGTTACATGCAACAGATGAATCACTCAATTTCTACCCCTGAAACAAATATGATACTATATGTTAACTAAATTAAATTTAAAGAAAATATTTTAAAAACCATGCTGTTATGGACTGAATATTTGTGCCTCCTTCCTCCATTCATATGTTGAAATTCTAATGGCCAATGTGACTATATTTGGAGATGGGCCTTTATGGAGCTAATTAGATTAAAAATGTCCTAAGGGCAGACCTTAATGCTATAGTATTTGTGACCTTGTAAGAAGGAACATGTGAGAACTCCCTCTTACCTTGGCAATGAGCAAGAAGGTAGCCAGGACCACCATCTACAAGCCAGAAAGAACCAAAAAAGCTGGCTCCTTCATCTGGGACGTCCAGCCTCCAGGACTGTGAGAAAATAGATGTCTGTACTTTAAGTCAGTCTGTAATATTCTGTTATGGAGGCCGAGGTGACTAACCCATGCACATCTATGGGGTTTTGCTACTCCTGCCCCCCACTTTAAGCCATGGTATGTCATGCACATCTCTCCAGCACCCATGCTCCTATGGTGTCACGGAAGAGACTGACTTGGTCACATGACGCCTGCACTCAGGAATCCGGGCTATCTGATCTCTGTTCTCTTTCTCTTCCTCTGCTTGCTTATGGCCTTCTTTAATCTTGCCATCCCACCTAATTTGACTTCCCACGGTGGCTAGCCTGCAGATGCGGTTCAGGGTCCTTAGAGTCCTGGGGTCCCTGGCTGGCTGAGGCTCTAGTCTTGTCCATTTCTCCTTCCCATCTGGTGCTGGGTTTGTGTGCACTTTCTTTGATCTCTCAGTCTTGTTTCCTCTTCGCTTCTGCTGCTTTCTCCACTTTAAGGCCATCGAATAGAGAAGACTGTGCCTTCTTGGATTTTTTTTTTACCGTTCCCTAAACAAATTCAGAAGATTTAGGGTAGCTGGGAATGGGTAGTGTCACACACTGGAGAAGTTACTTTGTTCACAAAATCCTGGGTCTGGGCTTGGCTAGGCCAAGATAACTTCCCCGAAAGATCTTTCCGGCTATTGTCCTGGGAATTGGTGTTATTCTTTCTCATCCTTGCTCATGTCACACTGTCCCAGACCTTCAAAGCTCCAGCTTCTTCCTGGGCCAACACATCACTTGTGGCACAGAACCTGTGGCTGTGTGCACTTGGCTGAGCTGGAAACCCACGTCCCCTGCCAATCTATAGCTTCCTTCCCAAGCAGCTGCCACCACACAATGGAATTAACATAAAACACAACTCGGCAGAGGCACATTTAATTTACGGTGATTATACTATCTATTATACAACACAGTTTTAAGTACTACAAGCTCCCTGGAGAACAGGGGGGAAAAACACATGTACAAAGAACCCACCCCTCTCCAAAATCATATAATGGCAGAAGAATCTCAATAACAAATTACAATTCATGGCATAATAAATAGTGTATTTTAAAGTACTTAACATTTCTCAATTCTTTATTTCATTCCCATCAGGAACTCAGTTTATTTCTAGTGGAGAAAAAAAGTATATCAACAATTTCAAATGCTGAGAGACAATTAGAGCTGAATGTGGATTCTCATAGGAGAATGTTCCAGGGTGAATATTGGGTGGGTTTCTGATACACTTCTTCCCGTGTGGGGCCAGGCACCACATCCCTGCTCTGGGAGAGCTCTGAGCCTTCCATGCAGGGGATCCACAGGGATGGCACAAAGAGCAGGAACTCTGGTATCCTCCCATCCTGATTACACTATTTCTAGCCATGTGACCATTCTGATCCTCAGCTATCTCATCTGTAGAATGGGGATAACAATAGTCCCCTCAGATTTGTTATGGTATTTTAATGAGCTTTCATAAAATAGTTGCATGCCCAGCATATATCAGAGTTCAACAATTCCTGACTCCCTTCTTGCTACCTCTCTGTTTTCTACTTCCTTTTCCTCTGGAGTAAATGGAGAGACAAGGTTTTTTCCTAAAGGAAAGGGTCATGACAAATGGACTGTCAGATAGCTGTGAGAAGATGTTGAAAACAAGAGGATCTTCAGCAATCTTCAAATAACCCCTGATCCTTGAAGGTACACATGTGCCTGGAGGTGTTTGCAGGGATGAGCCCTGTCTGGAAACAGCGGACTGGACTGGTGGGCCCTGGGATGTAACAATCCCATCTCCACTCTATAAGCCCCCACAGTCTAAGGAGTGGTGTGTGTAAGCAGTGTGGTGTGATAGCCCCAGACTGAAAGGGGAGTAGTGTGCAATGAAGGCACTGATGAAGGAGTAACCAGCCCTGTTGGTTCCCAGAGGTGGAAATACATACACTATGAAAAGGAGTTACAGATAGTGACACCTGAGCTCCCTATGCCTGGCTGATATTTGCATGGAATGGAAATTGCTCCAATCCTCAAGGGAAGGAGGGGGAATCCCAACCTGTCCTTATAGCTTGCTTAGAAAGCATTATTACTAAGAAGACTTTTATGTAGTTCAAGGCAACACTTATGACCTGGGTTCCTGTGCTGTACCAACGCCAAGCCAGACATAGAGGTAGTCCAAAGGTGAGCAAGACTCTGTCATCCTGCTTTGTAGAGTATACATTTCAGGTATACACAGGAGACTGAAACCCTGCAGAGTGAAAAGTGTACCTTCCAAGAGCTAAAACAAACTGAGACATGGACATTCAAAAATGCTATATATTATGCCTGTTGATATAGAGGGAGGGAATTTCAACTAATGGGATAGGTTACATTTGGCATTGCTACAGGCAGTGATGTGCCCTGCCATCATCCTCATGTTATATTTTACACTGCTTTTTTTTAGGGCCATGCCTTTTTGGGAGAGGGTGTGATGTAACCTTCATATGATTGGCTATTTAAGCCATAATCATTCTCTTTTCTCTGAAATGCAAGAAGCAGATATCCATCCTTTGGCCCACACATATTTACTACACACTTAATAAGTGCCCAGTAGCACTTGAAGAGCTGAGCTCTGTGGGAGATATAAAATAATAACCAATGTGAATAACATTTAACAGGGTACAAAACACCTTATCGCATATTTTTTGATCCTCACAACAAACCTGTCCACCAAGCAAAATATAGATGTAAATATGAATATAATTTTATATGTTATTTTTTCCCAGAGCACATTATTTTTATTTTTTGAGCTAATGCTTATTTTTATTTTTTATAATATTTTTGTTATGTTATGTTAGTCACCATATAGTATACCATTAGTTTTTGATGTAGTATTCCATGATTCGTTGTTGGTGTATAACACCCAGAGCTCCATGCAATACATGCCCTCTTTAGTAACCATCACTGGGCTCACTCATCCCCATCCCTCTTCCCTCTAAAACCCTCTGTTTGATTCCCGGAGTCTGTAGTCTCTCATGGTTCATCTCCCTCTCTGATTTTCCCCCCTTCATTTTTCCCTTCCTTTTCCTAATGTCCTCCATGCTATTCCTTATGTCCCACAAGTAAGTGAAAACCTTTTGAAAATTGTCTTTCTGGGCGCCTGGGTGGCTCAGTGGGTTAAGCCGCTGCCTTCGGCTCAGGTCATGATCTCAGAGTCCTGGGATCGAGTCCCACATCGGGCTCCCTGTTCAGCAGAGAGCCTGCTTCCCTCTCTCTCTCTCTCTCTGCCTGCCTCTCCATCTACTTGTGATTTCTCTCTGTCAAATAAATAATAAATAAAATCTTTAAAAAAAAAAAAAAAAAAAAAAAAAGAAAATTGTCTTTCTGTTTGACTTATTTCACTCAACATAATCTCCTCCAGTTCTAGCCATGTTGATGCAAATGTTAGGTATTCTTCCTTTCTGATGGCTGAGTAATGCTCCATTGTGTATATGGACCACATCTTCTTTATCCATTCATCTGTTGAAGGGCATGTTGGCTCTTTCCACAGTTTGGCTATTGTGGGCATTACTGCTATGAATGCGTACATATGGTCCTTCTTTTCATTACATCTGTATCTTTGGGTTAAATACCCAGTAGTGCAATTGTTGGGTCATAGGGAAACTCTATTTTTAAATTTTTGAGAAACCTCCACACTGTTTTCCAAAGTGACTGTACGAACTTTCATTCCCATGAGTAGTGTAAGAGGGTTCCCCTTTCTCCACAACCTCTCCAACATTTGCTGTTTTTTGTCCTGTCATTTTTTTGCCATTCTAACGGCTATAAGGTGGTATCTCAATGTGGTTTTGATTTGAATTTCCCTGATGGCTCATGATGTTGAACATTTTTTCACGTGTCTGTTAGCCATTTGTATGTCTTCTTTGAAGAAGTGTCTGTTCATGTATTCTGCCAATTTTTTACTTAATTATTTGTTTTTTGGTTGTTGAATTTGAGAAGTTCTTTATAGATCTTGGATACCAGCCCTTTGTTGTAGTATCATTTACAAATATCTTCTCCCATTCCATGGGTGATCTCTTTGTTTTGTTGACAGTTTCCTTTGTTGTACAGAAGCTTTTTATGTGTTATTTTAATCTTCATTTAATCTTCATCTTACAGGGAGACTCCCAAGGCCAGAAACATTATGTGTCTTGCTCAAGGTCACCGAGCTAGTAGGTGGTAATATCAGGAAGCCAGGTCTTTGGATTCTCAATCCACTGCTCTTTTTATAGTTGCATTTTGGATCTTAAAATGTATGGGAGCAGAGGTATGGTGTTTGAAGATTATTGCTGAAATGTCTAGGTCTGTATGTAATAAGAATTCCAAAAGTCTTACTGACCCTTGGGTTGCATGTGTAATGAAAGGGGAAATAAATCATCCTTCCTGCTAGGAAAGTTCCAAACTCCAAACATTTATTCAACTTAATGAAGTGCCAACGTCATAACATAGATTAACCCTTGTATTGGACAAATTCCGCCCCTCTTTCTCTCTGTTCCTTCTGTTCCTTTGGTACTACCCTTTGCATAAAAGTGAAAATTGGCACCTTCGCTCTTGACTTTTTTTTTTAATTTTTTATTTTTTATAAACATATATTTTTATCCCCAGGGGTACAGGTCTGTGAATCACCAGGTTCACAGCACTCACCAAAGCACATACCCTCCCCAATGACCATAATCCCACCCCCTTCTCCCAAACCCCCTCCCCCCGGCAACCCTCAGTTTGTTTTGTGAGATTAAGAGTCACTTATGGTTTGTCTCCCTCCCAATCCCATCTTGTTTCATTTATTCTTCTTCTACCCACTTAAGCCTCCATGTTGCATCACCACTTCCTCATATCAGGGAGATCATATGATAGTTGTCTTTCTCTGCTTGACTTATTTCGCTAAGCATGATACGCTCTAGTTCCATCCATGTTGTTGCAAATGGCAAGATTTCATTTCTTTTGATGGCTGCATAGTATTCCATTGTGTATATTGACCACATCTTCTTGATCCATTCATCTGTTGATGGACATCTAGGTTCTTTCCATAGTTTGGCTATTGTGGACATTGCTGCTATAAACATTCGGGTGCATGTGTCCCTTTGGATCACTACATTTGTATCTTTAGGGTAAATACCCAATAGTGCAATTGCTGGGTCATAGGGCAGTTCTATTTTCAACATTTTGAAACCTCCATGCTGTTTTCCAGAGTGGCTGCACCAGCTTGCATTCCCACCAACAGTGTAGGAGGGTTCCCCTTTCTCCGCATCCTCGCCAGCATCTGTCATTTCCTGACTTGTTGATTTTAGCCATTCTGACTGGTGTGAGGTGATATCTCATTGTGGTTTTGATTTGTATTTCCCTGATGCCGAGTGATATGGAGCACTTTTTCATGTGTCTGTTCGCCATCTGGATGTCTTCTTTGCAGAAATAAACATATATGCATAAGTCTTATATGGAATTATGCTTTATTTTCTTATGGGTAAATACCTACAAATGAAATGGCTAAATCATATGGCATGTGTATTTTTAATTTTTTATAATAATAAGTTCACATTTAATGGTTCATAATATCTTCCATCTACATGTTTTTTATTATGTTCAGTTAGCCAACATAAAGTTCATCATTAGTTTTTTTTTTATTTTTAATTTTTTTTAAGTGCTCGCTTCGGCAGCACATATAATTTTTTTTTAAAAATCGACAAGGGGTGTTAGAGAGGAGAAGGGAGTTGGGGTAAATTGGAAGGGAAGGTGAATCATGAGAGACTATGGACTCTGAAAAACAATCCGAGAGGTTTGAAGTTGCGGGGGTTGGGAGGTTGGGGTACCAGGTGGTGGGTATTATAGAGGGCACGGATTGCATGGAGCACTGGGTGTGGTGAAAAAATAATGAATACTGATTTTCTGAAAATAAATAAATTGAAAAAATTTTAAAAAAAGAAAGTAAATGCAAATATGTAATAAAAATGTGTATATCACAGGATCATATTTAAATAATAAAAAGTAAAGATATATATGCAAATAAAAAAGATGAGATGAAAACAAACAAACAAATAAATAAATAAATAGAATTACAATGAAATACACATTAAAAAAAAAAAAGCTGATCAACTATTTTCCAAAGTAGTTGTACCATTTTACATTCTCAAAAGAAATTTATGAGAGCTCTAGTTTCTCTATAACCTCTTCAATACTAAGTAAGATTATTATTTTTTAGTCATTTGAATAGGTATGTGGTACCTTATTACTGTGCTTTTAATTTGCATTTCCCTAATGATTACTATTGTTCAGAAAATTTTCAGGTATTTTGTTTGCCATTTGTATATTTCTTGTAAGGTGCCTGTTCAAATCCTTGTCCATTTTGTTTTTTAACTTGGCTGTTCTTTTACTAGTGAGTTTGGAGACTACTTCATATATTTCTAGTATAAATCCTTTACCAAATATATACTTTGCAAATATACTCTTCTAGTGTGCAGCTTATATTTTCTTTGTTTTAACAGAATCTTGCAAAGAACAGAAAATTTCACTTTGATGAAGTACAATTTATCAATTTGCTCTTTTATGGAACAAGTTTTTAGTATCATACCTAAGATGTCTTCAGTAAGCCCTAAGTTACAAAGATTTTCCCTAGGTTCTCTTCCAGAAGTTTAACAGTTCTAAGTTTTACATTTAGATCTATAATCAATTTTGAGTTAATTTATTCATGTAGTGAGAGACATGGATCAAAGTTTCTTCTTCTTTTTTTTTTTTAAACACATAATGCTACTACAATATCACTGATTATATTCCCTATGGTATATCTTTCATTCCCATGACTTACTCATTCCACAAATGGAAGCTTGTACCTCTTACTCCCCTTCACCCATTTTTCCCATTCCCCACCACTTCTCCTCTGACAACCATCGGTATGTACTCTTTATTTATGGCCTGTTTCTGCTTTTCTTTGTTCATTTGTTTTCTTTTGTTTTGTTTTTTTTTCCATTTCGTTTTGTTAGTTCCACATACAAGTGAAACCATGTGGCATTTGTCTTTCTCTGTCTGATTTACTTTACACATAATATCCTCTAGGTCCACCCATGTTGTCATAAATAGCAAGACCTCATTCTTTCTTAAGGCTGAGTACTTGATTGTTTATGTATACCGTATCTTCTTCATCCATTCATCTACTAATGGGCATCTATATTGCTTCTGTATCTTGGCTATTGTAAATAATCCTGCAATAAACATATGGGTGCATAAGTCTTTTTGAATTAGTGTTTTTGTTTTCTTTTGGTAAAAACCCAGTAGTGCAATTACTGGATTGCATATAGATGTTGAACCATTCTAGTACAATTCATTGAAAAGACTATCCTTTTTATACAAAATTTCCTTTGCACTTTTATGAAAGATCAGCAGTCCGTATTAGCATGGGTCTATTTCTGGGTTCTCTATTCTATGCAATAGAACAGTTTGTCTATCTTAACAACTAAACCAGACTATGTCAATTACTATAATTTATAGTAAATCTTGAAGTTATAGTGTTATTTCCTCAATTTCTTCAAAGTAGTTTTGGCTATTCTAGGTTCTTTGTATTTTTACATGAATTTAGAATTGGTTTTCTAATTTCTACCTAAAACCTGGGGGAGAGGTGGCATCTTAACAATATTGACCTGTCAACTTGTGAACATCATATGTCTCATTTATTTAGAACTTATTTAACTTTTCTCAACAATGTTTTTCAGTTTCCAATGTACATGAAATATTCTGTCAAATATTTTATGTCCTTGATGGAGTAAGTGTTATTTTTTATATTTCAATTTCTAATCTTTACTTCCTAATATTTAAAAATACAATTGACTTGTGTACTTGGGTCTTATATCTTGCAATAAGCTAAATCAAATTCTAGTGTGCGTGTATATATGATATATATATAAATATATATATACATGCCTTATATATATAAATATATATATGCCTTATATAATATATCATATATACACACACACTATATATATATGCCATATATATTTATATCTCATATATACACACATTCTAGAATTTTCTACATTGACATTCATGTTGACATAAAGACTCATGTTGTCTGCATATAAAGACAGTTTTACTTCTTCCTTTCCCACTTTCCAATTTTTTCTTGTTTTATTGCACTGGCTAGCGCTTCTGTTACAATGTCAAATAGAAGTGGTGAGAGTAGACTTTCCTAAGCTTTGGAGAAAAGCACTAAGTACAATGCAAAATGCAGTATTTTGTAGATTCCAGTTATCAGTGGAAGAAGTGCCCTCTTATTCTTGTTTATTGAAAGATTTTATCAGGAATACATGTTGGATTTTTATCAAATAAAGCATTACCATAATCTCCCAAAATGAATGATAAAGATATTATCTAAAAATAGTCATAAAAAAGACCTGTAAAGTACAGAGGAATAAAAAGAAGGATAATATCAAATTTTCCTTCAGAAACAAGGTAATCAAGAAGACATTGCAGCAACAGCTTTTAAGTACTGAAAGAACAAAACTATCAACCTAGCATTCTATACCAAGCAAAAGACTTCTTCACATATGCAAAATCTAAAAGAATTCAGTACCAGCAGACTACAACTACAAGAAATGTAAAAACAAAAATACGCTAAATAGAAATACATGTTAATATCACGCAGTGAAGATTACTGAAAATGGCAACTATATACATACATGTGTACACAATTTTTTTTCTTTTTATTTAAATCACCTTTAAAGATAATTCATTGTTTAAAGCAAACATATTAATAATGTAATGTGGCATATATAACGTGTGTAGAAAGAAAATATGTGACAACATTAGAACAAAGGAGGAATGGACATATAATATTATAAGGTTCTTATACTCTCCATTGAGTGGTACAATAACCTTTGGAGGTGGACTATGATAAGTTAAAGTACCTTATAAACCTTAAGGCAACCATTAAATGATACAACAAAGAATTATAGCTAATAAGTCAACAAAGGAGATAAGATGGTGTAATAAAAATTAGTAAACACTAAAGAAAATATAAAAAGAACAGATGTGGTAAATTAAAAAAAAGAAAGGAGGACAAAGTTAAATCCAGCCATATCAATGAGTTCATGAAGGATACATTCATACAAGTCAGAGCTGTAACTTCTCATTTTCTGCATGGCATCTAGCACAGGTTACGTGCATGGGCTTGCTATGTAATCGCTATCCCATTTGGATTTCACAACGAAAAATCATCATTCCCTTTTCACTGAAGAGAATGAAGCGTGAAGTCAAGTTACTCACTCAAACATACACAGAAAATTGTAGCTGAGTATAACTCTCTGAGCAGTTTCTATGTACCAAAAAACTCCCTGTTGAGAGCAGCATAAGGGCTGGGAGAACAGGATAGAGGAGAAAGAAACACCATGGTACCAGTGGTGGTGGGCCCACGGGGAGAAGCGGTCTCTTTGACTTCTTGCATTTGGCCTGCTTCCTCCTTGGGGCAGGTGGTACTTCACCTGCATTCAACCCTCCAGGCTTCTTCCTCTGTGCTCAGAGTGTGGCATCTGCTCATGCAGGCTCACTCAAAACAGGTACTTGTGGTTTAAAATTCTCATAAATCTATTTACCAAGCTAAGCTCCCTGGGACATGGCTGCATGCACTTGGAGAATGGGGAGCATCCTCCAAATTTTCCCCTAAATTTCCTCTGGGCTAGTGGTGACTCTTCTCATTCTCCTAGCCTATCACTGCGCTGGGAATTCCTCAAAATTATGAGATGCTTAACTGTCCTAGCACTTTTACAAAGGATTCTTACCCAAGGCCTGGCTCTTGGTCCATGATCCTTGCAGAATAGCCCAGTGTCATCCTAACACTGGGGAGGGCCTCCTGTGGTTCCCCTTTCACCTGCCTTGGTGTATCTGCATAAGCTGCTGTCACCCATGACTGTGACTGCTCTGCCTCTAGGAATCAGGCTGTTTTAATCATTTGCTGGCTTTCCTTTTCCTTTAACCTCCTCCCGCCCCCTGGAGTGGAGGTGCATCTGTTTTCATGATCTCCCAATTTGAATGGCAATCAGTGTTCCACCAGATGTGGCTTCTTGTATCCTTGACTTTATCTTAATAAATAATCCAACATATTTAGTAGAAATCATTGCATCTTTGTTTAGGGATTAGGGGTAAAGATATATTTAAACTGCACTGAGCACTGGTAATCCTGAAAGGGCTGAAGCAATCCTGATAGCACGATGGGGCCACAGCAGTTAGTGTACTTGCTCAGCTGTAGATGTTATTAAAGCAGCTGTCTGTGCTCAGTACAGAGGTGATAAGAAAAGATCAGTATGCATGTGCACATATGTCCATAGGCTCACTTTGGTGTGAATGAGCACAACAAATACACACATCTGCATACTCCAAATGCATGAACTCACATAATTGTGCTTGCAAGCTTATGCAAACTCAGAAGTACACACATATGCAGACATATGTGAAACATGTGTGGTCATACACATATAGGCATATCCTCACTCATAAAATTTTGCAAGTAAGTGTAGAGAAGTGTGTACACACATGATCACCCCCCGACACTCCTAGTGCTATAAATATGCAAACAAAGAGCCCTCTGGTACAGGATACAGTGCTGAGGCCAAGCCCATGGGATCTAGACACACAGTTTGCAAACAGCTCTGTGTCTGCCATAGCTGTTTCTTCTTGCATTTGTGCACAGCAGTATCTATCTCTCGGGTGTTTTAGCAGAGCCTTCCTTGGCTGCCTTATGATGCCAGGAATTACTTGGAAACCCTACTAAAGCCTAATCAATTCAGCTTCATTTTGCCCCAGGAGTTGGGACACCACTAATAGCATTAAAGCATCTCAGCTATCTGCCCACAGTTTGCCACAAGGCCACTGCTCCAACTGCCAGTAGCCTTGATGTTTCTTTCATTTATTCATTCATTCTCTCAACAGGTATTTCTTGGGCTCCTGCTGGGTATTCTGTGAAATGAGTTGCATGAGATATAAGTACATATAGGCATATTTCTGTCTTTCAGGACCTTGTGGGAAGGAATACAAAAGCTTACACATAAAAATCAGTTACATAACAGTAAAAACCAGTTACATAATGGTACAATAATGCTAAGGTTCCAAACGAGCTTGTGCTGTGGCCTCCAAGACCATGTTTGGATATTCATTAGAAGGACTCAGAAGTCTCCATATATACTTGTACTCATGGCTAATGTTTATTTCAATGATGTGATAAGGACACACAGCTGGAGCAGAAAGGGAAAAGGCACAGGTGGGATCTGAAGGAATCTATGTGCAGATTTCCCCATGCTTTCCCCTTCCCAAGACTGAACTTGCAGAAAGAACCCAGCAACAAAACTGTAGCAATGTAAGTGCAATGCTTCTGCCCAAGGAAGTCCATTAAAGACTCTGCGCCCAAGATTATTACTGGGGCTGGTCACATAGGCACATAGTTATGCATGTACCTAGCATATACCAAAACTCCAGCTTCCCAGAGGGAAAGTATGTGTTCAAGGCAGTGTGAGTCACTCTTACCACTTAGGGAAAGTATTGTATGAGAACAAGGACCTGTTAACCAGATATGTTTCCAGATGCCAGGCAAGGACTAACCTTATAAGCAGGATTTCTAAGGATAACAGCATCAGGCCGGCTCTGTCAACTCTTTGCACAGAGTAGTAAGGAAAAGTGAGTAGTTCTAGCATGACCTGGGAGCTCAATAGATCAGAGGGCTCTTGAACTGGCTTTGAAGTTTGATTGGGATTTAGGCAGACAGAGAGGATGGGGGGGGGGATGCAGAAAACTACAACAGTTCAGTTTCAAGGGAGAAGAGCAAGGTAGCTAAGAGGCGGGGATGTGTATGTTTGGTGGTGGGGGGCTGTTCTTAAGCTATTCAACAACCTGGGGTTTCTAACATGAGCTAGAAATCACTAGGCACTGGGGGGTTTAGATCCAGTCCTTAGAGTTATCAACTAAGAAGGAAAGTAGGCAAGCAACCCTGCAATTTCAGTAGCAGGATCAGAGAAGAAGAACCCAGTCATGTCTTAGGAAGTGCTTGAGAATTCAAATCTAGCTAGGACCTGAAAGGCAAGTCAGGATGTTCCAAGTGAAGATGGGTGCAGGGAGGCTCATGTTCCAGGTCTGCACGTGCAGAGGCATAGGGAAGGAAGAGCACATGGTGAGTCTAAAACTCTATACCAAGTTGTGCCTGGGCAGGCCAGGGCCCTACAGGTACATTTTTCTCTTGCTTGTTTTATTGCTCAAATAAGCGCAATCATCAGGGCCAGGCACTCATTCAATTATTTGGCTCTGAATTGTTTAATGCCCATCAAATATACAATTATGTTGTAGTGAGGACACCAGAGTTCATGGCAGTTAGGGGAAATTTTTGTGGTTGTCCTTGATGCTTCCTTTCTCTAGCTCACTTCCAATATATTAGTGAGTTCTGTTGTCTCTTCTTGGAAATGCATCCCCAGGCAGCTTATCTCTCACCATCTGCACTGCTATCACTGGAGTCCAAGTCACCAGCATCACTTCCCTGATTTCCCTGCAGCAGCTAGCATGTTCCTTTAAAATGTAAATCAGCTTATATTTCTCTCTTGCCTAAAATGTTATACACATTTACCATTGCATTTGATATGAAGACCAAAGTGCTTCCCATAACCTAAGGTCCCGGTGGTCCAGCTGCTGCCTGTCTTTCCATCCTTAGGGCATCACTTTCTGTTCTATTCACTGGGCTACACCTACCTTGGCCCTCTTTCATCCCTGGAACATTTCAAGGTAATCCCCCCATCCCCCACAGGACATTTGCATTCGCCAGTCCCTTGCCTAGAACTCTCTTTTCCCAGTTCACTGGGGTGCTGACTCCTTCTCATAATATAGGTCTCTGCCAAGAAGCACCTGCCCAGAGAACTTAGCCAGCTTCTCTATTTCAAGACCTCCTTCAATACCGTTTCCATCTCAATGACATACTTTTCAGTCATCCAGGGTTATTTTTGTTATGTAACTATCCATTTTCTTACTAAGATTTTGTCATCTGTCTCTCCTCAATCGCAGAGTGCATTGCCTGATGGCAGGTACCCTGCCTAGTTTGCTTATCCAACACTTAAAAATATACTTTGTGCTGTGCTCAACAACTTATGGAATGAATGAATTGTCTCTCAGCTAGCAAGTGGCTGGACTGGGCCATTATTGGGAGTCCTGGACTCTATCTTTTATATGTGCCAGTACACAGAGCGTTCCAATAGGAGGAAGGTGACAAAGATGAGGAGACATACCTGGGAAACGTGTAACAACAAGGAAGCCTAGGCAGCCAGTAGACAGCAGGACAGTGGGCCCTGAGGAGATCTATGGCACTGTCACCAGGGTAGAACACCTATCTGTGCCCAGTCAGTCCCCAGGCAATGTATAGGAGCCCAAATGATTAAGCCGAGCAAAGAGCCTTAAGGAGGAGACAGATGTTATGAGGAGTCTAGGTGGGCCATCAGAAAGGTCATCCAGCCTAACAGGGCATTCTTATTGGCAGGGGAGAAGCATGGCAGTTAGGGAAATTGGGAAAGGCAGGCGATGTCAGGTGTGGTATCTGGGCACTAGCTGCTAGTCTGGACTTGAGCACCAGTCCTTCTCTGGAAGGACTGGCAAGAGTGAGGCAGGCCTCGTCTTGGAGGAATGTGCTCACACCCCACGGGAGCAATTCAGAAGCCTCTGTCTGTGTGGAGTACAGCTGGTGGAACCATGGACAGGGCAGACCTTAGGGTGTTTGAGTTGGGGCATAAATGTAGGCGTAGGGAGCAATGGCGCCACTCCTTTGGCACGGAGCTTCTCCCTCCTCCCCAGGGGTAAAGTCCAGGGTTGGTCTCAAATGTCAGGGAGCCTAGTAAAGTGGCCACAGCTGTGGTTGCTAAAAGGCAGCACAAGGGAGCAGGGTGCCAGGAGGCCGATACCACAGGGAGTCAAACAGAAACTTTCCTCATTCACACTCTTTTCTAGGACCTTTTCTAGGACTCTTTTCTAGCCCTAACTGTAATTTTCTGAAAGCAGCAAGAACAAAGGTTAGAATAGTGCTTTGGAAACAGATCTCTTTAGCAGGAGAGAGAGCCATGCCAGTGGCCCTTCCCACCGACATTCAGCCAAGCTAAAACGGTTGAGGCTGGGCATTCTGGAATTCCAGAAGCTTAAAATGCACTCTGACCCAGTTTTGTTCAGAGTCTGCAGAAGCTAAGATGATATTCTCCCGTGTTTTATGGCAAACAGTAGGCATTCTCCAGCTCAAGAGCTTTCAGTGGGAGAAGGAGGGAATGAGGCAGGTTTCAGGGCCCTTAAGCACAGCTCCTTCTCCCTGTGCAGTAAAATATGATGGAAGAACCCTGCCCTGCAGCATCTCTTGGGCCCCAGTGGGCCGGCGTCCACCCCACTCACTGACAGGAACAACGGCTCTGCTCTGTTTGCATGGAGGCAACTCCCCAGCAGATGGTGAATCAGACCTCTATGTCTCTGTGTGTGCTTTGTACATTTTACTTGTTGGTAATGAATTTACAAATCCTTTAAGTACGGAAAACAGAGTCTTCCCACGAGCTGAACAGATGGGAAAGAAGGCTTTCTAAAGGCTTTTCAAAGTGGCCCTCCCCGCCCCCCACCCCGCTCCTGGCTTAATATCTCTCCCTCTGTCTACAAATCCTTGATTAGCTGAGGGTGAGGGAGACTCTGCCCCCCTTTCTCCGGCTCCTTGGAAAATACTGGACGAGACTGTTGCAGCCAGAAACCCATTGCAGGACAGCGCTGGGCCCTGGCCAGGACCCTTCAATATCTTACATCCCAGAATGTATCCTGCCCAGTTCATCGAGGGAAGAAGGGAAGGGGAACTTCTTCCAAAGCCAGCAATTATTCCTCTGGCGGAACAAAAGACCCCCAGCTTCCTTGTGCGCAGCAAGAGCGGGACTGATGGAATGGATCTGAGTTGCAAACCTGTGGTAGATTGCATTGATGACCCTAATGTTTTACGCTTCCCTGATCCATACCCTTTGCCATATCATTTTGCAGGGGGCTCCCTCTTGCTTTGGTTAATGGGATGTTAGCAGGCCAGAAATAAGCAAAGTCTTTAAATGGACTTGCTCAGTGAAACTTGTTCTCTTACTCCATGAGAAAGACATGCCTGGACCAGCATTCTGGTTTGAGGAGAAGAAGGAAACATGGGTATGGTGCTGAACCTATCCCCTGCCAACTAAATGGAGACCCGGTTGCCTGTCTCAATCAGGTGCCCACGGCCAAGAGTCTAGAGGACAATCCTCCTTCCACTCTTAGTCTCTGAGCACCCACCTGGAAGAAATAATGATCGTGGAAATGGCTACAGTTTACCAAACATACCAAATGTACACAAATGAAAGGGTGGTCATTATACTAACTATACAGAGTTGTTTTAAAGACAGAGAACACACTTAAAGTATTTAGCACAGTCCTTGGTCCATGGCGGGCACTAAGCAAATGTTAGTTAGTGCATTATTGATGTGAGTTGACTTGAATCATTAAAACAGCCCTCAAGTTAAATATTATTATTATCTCATTTTACAGATAAGAATGTCAAATCATAGAAAAGTTGAGTGACACAGCCAAAATTATACAGCTGGATAAATAGAAAAGAGCTGGGATTGAAACTCACATCCATTTAAACATGAAAACAATTAGAAAACAATACAAAACTTGATAAATGCATATCCAGAATCAGAGCACACAGAATATGCTAATACTGTAAGGGAGAAAAGTTAGATCAGTCTAGAGCAACGTCTCTCAAATGTAGTACTACTGACATTTGGGGCTGGATAATTCTTTATTTTGGGGATAACTGTCTTGTACATTGTAGGATATTGAGCAGCATCGCTGACCTCTACTCACTGAGGCCTGTAGCACCCTTCTCCCAAAGTGGTTACAGTATTGCCAAATGTCCCCCGAGGGGTTCAGTCACTCCAGTTTGAGAACCCCCAGTCTGGGGATTCCAGAGATTTTAAATAGAGTACAGATGCCCAGCTAAAAGCTTATATAGCAATTCCTAGGCTATGAACGTCAAAGAAGAAGAAAAATGTAAAATTAAAAGTAAATTAAGAGAGACTATTTCAGAATGAATGATGGTCGTTTCCAGGAAAGCATTACTAGCAATCTTCAATGAATATTCTAAAAATACAGATATCATCTTTTAAAAACAGGAAGTGTAGAGGCACCTGTGTGGCTCAGTCAGTTAAGCATCTCACTTTTGGTCATGTCATGATCATGGGGTCCTGGAATCTGGCCCGGAGTTGGGCTCCCTATTCAGCAGGGAGTCTGCTTGTCCTTCTGGTACCCCAAAATAAGTAAATAAAAGTCTTTTTGAAAATCCAGGAAATGTTTAGGGTACAATTTGATTATAAACTATAAGATATGCTCTACTTTCTTGATAGAAGTTTATTAAAGGAAAAACAGTCCAAAAGTCTGACTTATTCTGGTACTTTCATTAGGCTTCAAAAAAACCTCCTTATGTAGTCCCTATTGTTGTTGTTGTTATGATGATGATGATGCTTATTTTAAAGTCACCAGACACTGTGAACTGTCATTATGGACTGGAACCAGAATGAGAATCAGCATTTTTGTTGGCTACTGTCTTCAGTTTCTCATGCATTGCCTAATTTCTCTAGCTCCCTTAATGTGGAAAAACACATACAACTGATTTACAAGGTATAATTTCCCTTTGATAACTACATTAGTTTCCTAGGGCTGCCATAACAAGTTGCCCACCACAAATGTGGTGGTTTAAAAGCAACAGAAATTTATTCTCTCAGTTCTGGAAGTGAGAAGCCTGAAAGTGAGGTGTGAACAGGGTTTGTCCTTTCTGGGGGCTCAGAGGGAAAATCTGCCCTGTTGCCCTCCACCTGTCATCTGGTGATTTGCTGGCATTCTTTGGCTTGTAGAGGCATCACTGCAATCTCTGTCTCATCCTCACATCGCATTTTCACTGTGTCTCCCTCCTCTTCTTATATGAACACCAAACACATTGAATTATGGGCACATTCTACTCCCTTGTGACCTTAACTAATTACAGCTGAAAGGACTCCATTTCCAAATCAGGTCACTTTCTGCGGTCTAAAAGTTAGGATTCCAATATAACTTTTGGGGGGAGCAACTCATAACAATAACCTATCCCTCGAGATGAACTTTTTGATGCCTTCCAACTCAACATGATTTACCTTCATTATTCACATTGCCCCCTTCTAATCTCTGAAAGAATGGGCCCAAAAGAGATCACACTTATATAATCCCAGAACCCCATATATTCTTCCACTTCATCCATCAAATTGAACTCACGGGATTTTGCTGCTATTCTGACACATGCATTGGAGCTGTTTTCCTATAGCAGCATGGGTGCTTTCTATTGTTCTATTGATCCCCTCGTTCCTAGAGCCCCTTGTAGGCTCCCATGACCTGCATTAGTAGAATGATGCCCAGAGTGACAGGTTCCATCTGAGGCTAGGAAGGAGGTTCTGCTTGGTTGAACTATAAGATCCTGCAAGAGAAGGCAACTTGGGTTCCAGCAGGACAGTGTGCTGTTTTGAGCAGGTTCTTGGTCTCCCGGGAACCTCCTCCCCACCTAATTTAGAAAATGGCCCATGTCCCATTCATGTAAAATTTAAGGTAGTACTTATGCCTAACTTCCCAGAAGTGGGCAATAGGTAAATTGTAAGGAAAAGGGGGAAAGGAAGGAATTGGAGGACGCCTTAGAAAGGTAGTTTGGAGCAGGAGGAAGGATGAATCTTTTGAAGAAAAAAATAGAAGACCTAGGTAAAAGTCAGTGAACAACACTTCTCAGGAGCTAATATTGAGAAAGTGGAATGAAGGAAGATCAATGGCAGCTGCCTACCACAGGGTATGGGCTGGCCCACTGGTGATGACCAGAAGGAAAGCAGGCAGAAAAACATGAGCTTGTGCTCTCATCTGCCTGGGTGAATACTGAGAGGGAAGACATTGATAAGTATGGCTTGGTTCACAGTCCTAAAAATTTCAGTTGTGACCTGCAAATATTCCTGTAACCAGGCAGATCCCTGCCAGAGAATTCCTAGCAATATTAATCAAAAAGACCCATCCGGGAAGAGTCAACTTCAGTGCATATTGAGGAAATAGCACTGGCTGGACTGAGCACCTCTGGTTTGAGCGTCTTTCATCTTATCTGTAGAATGGGGACACGTGAAGACCTCCAAAATTCTCTTTCAAACTTAGGAACCCTGTATTAGGCTTCTAGGTTAGGAACAGAGAGGATATCCCATTCTAGTATTTTCTGCAACTTGCTCCCTCTTCCAACTTCTTCCTAGATAACCTTCCACCTTGCCGAACCAGCTATGGATTTCTAATAAGAGCTCCAGCCTAAAAAGTGCCTCCATAGCTAGCCATTGATTTTCTAAAAATGTAATGTGCATGCAAGCTCAACATGTAGAACCCCACAACAACTGAATCCTTCTCTGTCCAAAATCAATTGGAAAAGTGTATGTAATGCTACAATAGCACTAAACTTCTCATAATGAGGTGATTGTGCTAAGTGGACATCTGATTTAAGAAGTGGCTCAGCAGTACAGGGCTGCATCATGCCATCTAATCAAGCTGCAGCAGGAAATGCACAGGCTCCCAGGTGAGCAGACAACACTGGAGGCACGGGGAGGCATAGTGCTGGTCTGGATATGGGGATAGAGGGAAGAAGTAGGCTTCCAAGTGAGGGAACACCCCTTATTCATGCCCCACTCCTTCTTTAACCTTTTCCCACCCATAAGAAAAATGGGAATTAAAGCTTAGAGGACATTGAGAGAGCAAGAGAGAAAACATTTAAATAAAAGGCAGTTTGGACAGAAGGACTGGAGGGTTGGATGTGGAGTAGAGGCAAGAGTTCCAGTAGGGCTGAGAATGAGTCCCAAGGGAGGGAGTGTGGCTAGAGAAAAACTAGTCTGTGACTTGACAGTTGTCTAAAGGACTCACCTTGGGTGACTGCACAGCAAAGTCCTGGGAGCTCAGAACCTGCCTTGTGTCCTCACCTGCAGGACAAGAGACAGAGGAAGAGGGCCAGGATGAGTGTTACCCATGTGACTGGCCTCTGAAGGAACTGGGCTTCAGCACAGGGAGGCTCATCGGATGAGACTGCCTCAGTACCCCCACAGCCCTTCAAACCCAAGCAGAGTTCCCTGCCCTGTATATCACTACCCAAACTGCTGCCAAGAGGAGTAACTCTTAATACCCTAATAGCACAGGTACAGAGGAAGGGTTGTGATGGAGCCCCTGGAGGATAGCTCAGATGTTGTGATGTGAAGAGGGAGGAAGAATAGCAATTGCAAATGCCAGAAGGCCATGAGACCCAGACCTGTTGGAAGACACGCCAAGAATTTTGAATTTTGCGTGGCTGCAAGGGCAGAATTGCAGTGTGAGAGGTTGTGACAGGTCAGGATTCAATCTCATCTGATAACTGAATGTTCACAGGGACAGAAGCGCTAGAACCAGCTAGGACTACTTCCAGGTTCCTCTTTGGAAGGCCGCTATGCTCACCACTATACCACAAACACTAGGTTCCTCTTCTCCTAGGACACCTGACAATCTCAGAATAGCCCCTGCTCTTTGGTCTTGGGCCACCTCATTGAGGAAACCTTTTTCCAAGAGCTGGGGTAATCAATGAGACCACCTCTGAGAAAGCCACCTGGAGGTGGCTGGCGACTCTCTAGACATTTGGAGGGCCTGTGAGGAAGACAGTGGGGGTAGTGGTGGTGGCAGTGGGCTCTCGCTCTTCCACCTCAAGTGCTGGCAGCTGTCCCAGCAGCTCAATCTGCATTAGCCTCACTGTGTGCAGTAGCAAGCTATCAAGCCACACAGATGGTTTCAGCCCTGTGACCTCTAGCCACATGTGTTCACCTCTGTGCCTCCACTTCCTCATCATGGGGAAGCAGATTTGAGTGTGACTGTGAGAATCAGATGAGGTAGGACATGCAAAGTGCTCAGCCCACTGCCTAGCACAGAAGAAACATTCAAAATAACTAAAATTATAAGACATTGTATAAAGACAAGTAAAAATAGCTCTGTCCTAACAAGGGTTTTCAGTCTACAATGGAACACAAGTGACCTGACACAAAAGAAAATTCACCATGCTGATAGAGATGGGGACACATCTTAGACTGGCCTCATGGAGAGGAGGCCATTTGGTCACTCATATCTGAAGGATACCAAGATTTGAGGCGTAGTTGGGGGACAATTAGGGTCACAGAACAGTATTGGCCCACACATGGCAGTGAATACTGGCTTGGACTATTTACAGTCCTGGTCTTCTGAGCTGGATGTGGATCCTGGGACCAGTGACTGAATCATCCATTTCTTTGTGTTGCTGATGGCCCCCTGTGTGCCCTGCACATGAAACGTTCAGGGAAAAATTTCCCATGATAATGAGACACGGGGCTTGAGAGAGCAGCAAGTTCACAGGAGAACCAAGAAGGAAGCCCAGTGCTCCAGAAATGCCCCCAACAATGCTTTTGGCCCTATTGGCAGGCCAACTTGCTGCAGAGATGGGGTTGGGTTGGAACCTTGATTTATCCATTAATTAGGGGTGTGGCCCTTCATCTGTAAACTACGGACAATCACAGCACCTTTCCTGATGGGGTGCCAGGAAGAAGAAACGAGATCAAGCATGCCAAGGATTTTGTATAGGGTCTGGCATGTAGACCTGTACAATAAATATTAGCTGAAAGCATAAAACAAATAAAAAAGCAAGTCAAGTCACTTAAAATGCAATGCTGCTCAAATCTGCTTTAAGATTAGTACCTGAAGGTTGGCCTCAGGCTGTTACTGATCTGCCAGTTGTCAGCCTGACTTCTAAGGAGAGGACCACCTCAGGCTCTGGGGATGTCTTCCTTCTTGCTCTGTGGGGGCTGTGGGGCAGACCTGAGACTGGAGAAAGAGGACTAGGAACCTGCCAAAGGCTGAAGGCCGGAGCAGCATTTGCCAAGCTTTGGAGGAGAAACCCAGCAAGATAAGCCCTTGCCCCTGAAGGGTTTTGACTGATGAAAACAATTAACAGACATTGCAAACAATTAGAAAAAGTAGCCTGGGGTGGTAGCATTATTCCATTTTATTTACAAGGTGTAAACTGAAGTCCAGAGGAAACAAGTGATGTACCCTAATAACAAGTGGCCAAAGAGGAGTAGAAGTCGGCCTATCTGTTGATCTAGTCTCATTTTTGCCTTCCACCTGCTTCCTGAAGTGTCCCACCAGGAGATGGAGGGAAACATAGGTGCAAGGTTAGAATTTGCCATTACTGCTGTTTGTGGCTAGATTAGGACACCCGTGGGGTCTGCCTTGGCCTGGTCAGAACCTGCTGGTAGATTCTGTTGGCACACTACGTTCCCAGTGTGTCTCCAGCCAGAGCAGAGCCAGCACTCTCCAGACCCATGCCAGCCACCTCTGGGATGAGTGTACTTGATCCAGAAACAGGAGGATGGGTTTGGTGGCCTCTGGCAGTCACCTGGGTTCTGATTAAACCACCTTGGCCTTTATGAGGAAGTTGTGGCTTCCTTACATATTAACCCAAGGTGATATTGACCAACACGGTTAGACTCCGAGGCCAAATCCTTTTCCAAGAGAGGTTCTGTCAAAGACCTCTATCACTCATCTTCCTTTTCCTCCTGCTCTCTGCTGGGGGTGAGGGGGGCACCATATAATTTTCCATATAAATGGGGATTCTTTTGATAAGAAAAGGAAGTGCTACTTTGGACAGAATGCCAGGCTAACAGGCACAAAATTGGGGGTTCCATCTAGGCAAGCCAGATATATGGTACCCCAACTAAGGCCCCTCATATTTAACCCTGTTCCTCCTGACCCTTCAGCTGAATGAAGGAGGCCCTCTCTGTACCCCAGCACAATCACAGATGAGCTGCTTCCATGTGAGAAGGAATGAGAAGAGACAGGATCCCCAGAGCCCAGGGCCCCATCTGTGTAAATGTCCTCTTTTCCAGGAAGGAAGAAACCAAGGATGCCCATTTCAGAGACAATGCCACTAGAGAAAGGAGGGAAGACCAATACTCTTGAACAGAGTGAGATTCCCCAAAAGAAGGGACACCCCAGTGAGTGCCTCCTCCTGCCCTCTAAATAGATTCTGCCATTCTTCGAAGCCTAATTCACATTCCCCTCTGTGATGTCCACCCAAATCACCCAGGCACCTGGGACCCTCTCTTCTCAGATCTCTGTAGTTCTCACTCTTGAGACCAGAGGACCTTGTGATTTCCCTTGTGATATGCCTTATCTAGACATCAAGCCATTTATCCTTGGGAATGACTTTAAGCATGCAAGGAAAACCAATCAGTCTTATAGCTACATTTGTGTAATATACATATGTATATGTGTATATAAAATATATGTATTATATAATATATATTTGTAAAAATATTCACTTTTGCATTTCATATATTCCACTAAATTTACATATATTCTACTATATATAAGCATGTAACTATGTATAGATACATGCATATATATAAATGAAAGAATGAATGGTTGATTAGATGGAGAGATGAACCTACTAAATAAAAATTTATTTCAAAACAATCAAGGGATATATCCCCAGAGAACAAGCAGTCATTTGCCTAGTAGTGACAAGTAGGATTTTCACTGTGGGGAGTTTATGGGTTTGGGAGGGTCTGACGTCTATGCTTTCCACATCTGGACCTTTGGTTTGGGACCTGACATTGTAAGGATTTACCCAGGCCATTTCTTGGGGGGCATTCTGACCTTGAGAGGCAGAAAAGCATAGAGAGAAAGTAAAAACAGAATTAAGGCCAGCTTTCAAGTGGACAGAACTTCCTGGAATGGGTTACTCACTCCTTTTACCAGTATGAGTAATGGCTTTGGCAGCTGAGTCATTAGTACCCACTTCTGAAACTTTTTTGTATTGATTTCTGTTGGGCTTCAGCCCTTTGTCAATCAATTGCTTGGAGACAGAAGACTGGACACAGAGACCTATTAACATTCCTTTTCAGATTTCTAAGATTCTGGGATCCTTTTCTAGGGATCTCAGATTCGTGAAGCAGAGACGGTCTGTGTTTTCCAAGCTTCCAGCTCCCTCCAAGCCTCCATGCATAATAAGTAATAACTATTCTTACATTCCCATCTTGAAAAACTTCTTCCAAAATTAAGTTACTAATTAGAAATTATTTATACCCCAAACATATGCATGTGCACTGCTGCTCAGCATGTTGTTTTCCTGCTCACCCAGATGCACCCGCTGCTCCTTAAATGTCACCATCAGTCTAGCTCTCTGCACTGATGGCAGCGGCCACCGTGCCCCTTGAAGCCTCTGTCTGAGCAACTCTCATAATCAATGTATGCCAGAGCCCAGTTGCCTCCAGTCCATCCATCTTCCTAGTGGGTATTTGTCACTGGTTGGTGCTGTGCTGGAGAATGCCAAGATGCCTTCCTCCACTCCTCTAGCAAAAAGGAAATCTGAGTCAGGGCGTCCAGAAGGCCAGAGCTCTTGGGATCTATGTGAGGAGCCTCAGGAAGCCACAGAGACCCCATGATGACATCCCCCCCCCCGACAACACAGAGCATCATCAGAGTAAACTAACAGAATTTGTAAAAATTTATTTTACAAATTATAGGGAGATCATAAATTCTAGGGAGATCATAAATTCTGATGTCTGTAGTATCTTAGCTCTTGCCTTTTGGTGTGACTTCTCATTTAAAAGAACATTTTTAATCAGCAGTAAAAAGCCAGGTAGGTGTGTCCAGAGCTTGGAGAAAAGGGAAAAGTCTGACAGAGAATGTTGGAACAATTAAATCCACTGTTGCTCATCTAATTTACAAATTGGAGTCACCTGCTCAGGGTGTGTGGGGCTCACTGCATGCCTCCCTCTACAGCCTGATTAAGGATTCCAAGCAACTCACTAGAGCTTCTGGACAGGCATAAACTCCCTGATCTGCAAGCTGATTCACATAACAGATTCCCTAATAAAGCATGAGGTAAAGCTGCCCTGATACATCTGTTTTCATCACAAATCTCCAGCACATCCCATGAAAACAGGAGAGGCAAAGGTAAGGCTAGCCGCAGACATATTTACCATATTCTGTGAATGGGCTCAGTGTTTAAGACTTGGCCTTAACCACTCAGACAGCACTGAGGGTATAGTTGGATTTAAATGTAGAATTAATAATAAAATTGTTTAATTCATCCCAAAGAAAACATGTACTGAGGGTCTGCTCTGTGCCAAGAATTAGGTTAAGCACCAAGGATATTTACCATCCAGTGGAGGAAGAGAAAGTCCTGCAGAGAAGTGATTACCACACCCTGGGATAGGTAGTATAATTGAGGTTATTGGGTAAGTGCTGTAGAAATATACAAAAGGACTAACCCTCTCAATCTAAGGAGAGAAAGGATGAGACATCAAAGAAGGCTCCAGTGGAACAGTCTGAAAGGATGGAGTCTAGGGAGCCATTATGGAATCTGAGAGGAAGGGGCGCCTGGGTGGTACAGTCAGTGGAGCGTCTGACTCTTGGTTTTGGCTCAGTTCATGATCTCAGGGTTGAGAAACAGAACCTCACATCAGGCTCTCTGCTCAGCGTGGAGTATCCTTGAGATTCTCTCTCCCTCTCTATCTGTCCCTTCCACTCATGTTTTCTCTCTCTCTAATATAATAAATAAATAAATCTTAAAATAAAAGAAAAAATAAATCAGAGAAGAAACCCTGGCTTGTGGCAGATGAGCAGACTACAGCATCTTCTATGTATTTTTAGTACATAGCTCTCTCTATATTAGGTGTGGTGGCACCTCACTTTATTCTCACTGCCACAAACTGAGTCTGCAGAAATCTCACACTTATCTTTGTAATGTCATTTGTAGGCTGTTCAGATTCTACCCCAGGTCCCTTGAGGGTTTTGGAAACATTATTTTGCTTTAGTTAATGAGGAAGTTGCAAACTGAGGACCCTGAACAGATGCAGAGCCTAGCCTACAGATGATGCCTTTTGGCATGCCACACCCCTCCCCAGAGTGCTTCAGTCTGGGAACCACCCCAGTCTCCTGAAAGTCTTCTGATTTCTAATTCTCATCTCTTCCTAAGTGAGTGGTTTCTTAATACCCTTCATACCTTTTCAGGTCAAAGATATCTACTATCTAGTATAATGTCTGGCATGTAACAGGAGCTCAATTGCTTTTGGTTAAAACTATTTATTATAATCATGTGCTCACAATCTATAGGTATGAGGAGTGCATTTCCCTGGAAACTGTCACCTTCAGTTTTCTGTAAGTACTTTCCACACAAACATACATATATTATAATATTTACATATAAGACTGTCCTGACATATATAAGTATGTTTAATTCACTATGCCAAGCCACAGAGATAAAAAGTCTATCCCTCTCTCTCTCTGGGAACTCACAGGCAAAATGCATCTTGAATTCAAGACAACATTCTGTGCATTTTTCCTGATGCAGTGAGAAGATGAATCTTCCAGGGAAGGAAACTCTTCCCCACTCAGTGAATCAAGAGCAAGATCCAGCTGTGTTTGCTAAAAGGTCCGAGTATATCCTAAAACCAGATAATTCTCTGATATTTCACATTTCCCTTCCCTGGGAAGAAGCTGAATGAAAGGTTTCTGATACAGATATATGTAGTCATCTTGGATCCACTAGGCAATAATGGGGAGAGAAAAAGTACCACATGAAAAGGATCTCCCACATTCATATGTGGAGGTTGGCTTAAGGACAGGATGAGACTAACAAAGACCATACAGGACTGGGGGAGAACCTAGACTGGGCTTGGACTAAGGTGCCCTCAAAGAAAGAGAGTCTGAGTAGGAAAAATTAGGCAGGAATCCCTAGCTTGTTTCCTGACCATCCACAGAATGGGAATGAGGAAACCAGCAAGTAGGGTAAGATTTTCCTGAAGTGGCAGAGCAAACTACTGCCTATTCCGAACTCTTAATCCTTAAACTGATGGGGATCCCAAAAAATCTGCCCAAGGTAGAGACAGTGATCTACTCCATGTCCACAGTTAATAATCATAGCGTTTGCCATTCCCAATACCCCACATTTTAACTTAACTTTCATTTCCACAAAACAGCTCTTAATTAATCATATTAAAAGCATTTCCTGAGGTTATTTTTATGAAAAAATGGTACAAATAATCATGTAATTTTACTCAATTATATGTATTTGAAAATCTGAAAAACATGGCTAATTTTCCAGGAAAATATGAATTACCAAAATCTCCCACAATGGAGATAGACAATTTGAAGAGATAAATTAGCCAAGGAGAAATGTGATTTAAATATATACATATAATATCATTTAAATATATATATATAAAACATATAACACACACACACACACATATATATATATATATTCATTCCTATAAGGAGAAAAATGAAGCCAAAGAGTTTCACAGAATAATTCTGTCTAAAATATAAGTAACATATGTCTCCAGTGCTATTTTAAATTGTTCCAAAACACACACAAAAAAGATCACTTCCAAATTATTTTTATAAATTTAGAACAGCATTGATACTAAAATGACAAAGCACAAGATAAACATGCAGATCAATTTCACTTGATAAATGTCAATGCATACATCCTGAATGAAATGTTATATAAAGAAACAGGCAGGAGATGAAAAAAACCATTGACTGTGACTAAGTGATATTTATCCAAGAATGCAAGGAAAGTTTGATTCTGTTAATATAATGGGCCATATTATTAGACCAAAGGATGATCTCCATAATTGTTGAAAAGGCTTCAGATAAAATTCATCATCCTCTCTTGATTTAAAAAAGAATTTTATACACACACTTCCCCATTATGATAAAACTTAATATCTCAAATCAAAAGCTTCATGCTTAATGGAAAATCACATTTGTTGCATTCCTATTAATGTCAGGACTAAGTGGTGTTTATTGATGCCATGGCCACTTAATATGTTTTAAGGTATTATTCAACACAAAATAAAAATAAGAGTATAGATAGGAAAAAACCTAAATTTTTCATTAATAGATTATATTATTGAATAACTGGAAGTTCTAAAAAATCAACTGAAAAATCTGTCATAAATGATAAAAAATTTTTATGAAGTGTCTGGTGGAAAGTACAAAAAAAAATCTATAGTCTTCCCATAAAGAAATCTTACATACAATAGCTACTCAAAAGATAAAGCACCTAGTAATAAATTTAACAAATATATATATATATATATATATATATATATATTAACAAATATATAAAGAAGGGGAAAATATTTTAAACAGTTAGGTGTAAACCAAAAGGTGACAAGAACAAATAGAAAGACAAACCTCTCTCTCCTGGGAAGGCTCATTTTGATGAAGACATCAACTTTCTCTAAATTATTCTGTAACTTTAAAGTTTCCACACCAAACACACCAAATTTTAGAAAAGTTAACATTTACAAACAAGATAGTTAATAAATTCACAAAAAAAGAAAAAGTCTTCTCAAAACTCCACAAAATAATATGAGGAGACTGACCCTATCAGATATTAAAATACATCACAAGGGCTATAGTAATTAACAGAGCATAGTACTGAGACAAGCATAAGCACACCGAAGAAACAGAGTGGGAAACCCAGAAATACAACTGAGTCCTACATAAAAATGTAGTCTTTGATAAATGTGGTTTTGCATAATAATGGGGGAAAAGATGAGATATTCGACAAATGTATGGGCAGGATAGCCATCCTATAAAAAATAAAGTTTGAATGTCCACCTTACACCCTATAGATTAATCAATTCCTTAAGTGTAAAACACTGAAGCACCAATGCAGTGGGATAAAAATGAATGAGTTGGGTTTTTTTTTTTCAGTATCCTTAATTTTCAGAATCCATTGGAAAAGATTTGACTCCAATTATAATTTCTCAAGATAAATTTTGCTGTATAAATGTCTATTTTTTCTCAGTGACAAAAGTACCATAAAAATCTAAATAAAAGTGACAAATGCAAAACATTGTCAAGATTTATCCTAAGAAATAATAAAGAACTCTTGCAAGTCAGTAAGAAAAAGATCAAAAACTCAATTTAAAAATGGGCAAAGGTCATGAACAATCAATTCACAGAAAAAATTTACAAATAACTTCTGAACATTTATAAAGATGTTCAGCCTCACTCCTGAAAGAGAGGTACAACAGAATCTCAATCATATACCCTCTTTTACATATCATATTGCCAACAAATAAAACATTTAATAACACTATTTGCCAAAATTACACAAAACCAGCTATTTTCACTCATTTTAAGTCATTGTGTAACTTGATACTACATTTTGAAAAGCAATTTTATAATATCTATCAAAGTTAAAATGCACATATTACTTGAACTAATTTTTTGCTAAGACCTTTTGCAGATTAACTTACTCATGTGAAATCAATGTGTATATAGAGATTTTTTCATTATGGCATTTTTGGCAATAGGAAAGGATTGGAAAAAAAACTCAAAGTCCATCAGAAGGGTAGTGGTTAAATAAATTATGATATGTACTTACAATGAATTGTTATACAGTCATTAAAAAGAAGAAGGCAACTTTACATGTACTCATATGAAAAAAAAAAAAAAAGAAAATCTTAAGGTACAACATTAGTCTTATAGCAAGGTGCATTGGCGCCTGAGTCGGTCAAGTGGCTGCCTTTGGCTTGGGTCATGATCCCAGGCTCCTGGGATCAAGTCCCACATCAGGCTTCCTGCTCATCAGAGAGCCTGTGTCTCCCTCTCCCTCTGCCTGCTGCTCTGCCTACTTGTACTCTCTATCTCTCCATCAGATAAATAAATAAATAAATACTCTTTAAAAAATAAATAAACAAATAAATAAAAGTAATGTACAGAGCAAGATGTTTAATGTACAAAAACTACAAAAAATTGTCATAAGTGAAAAAAAATTTGTTCATAAGTTCTTATATAGGCATGGAGTTTTTAAGGCAAGCAAAAGATTATCCTCAGAGAGGATATCTGGGCCCCCAGGA
Organism: Mustela nigripes; assembly: GCF_022355385.1. Taxonomy (NCBI): domain Eukaryota; kingdom Metazoa; phylum Chordata; class Mammalia; order Carnivora; family Mustelidae; genus Mustela; species Mustela nigripes. Next base: position 106,829,627 of record NC_081557.1, read on the forward strand.
GATGGAGTACACAGGAGACCCACTATTTCCCACATACCATTGTCTACTTTTGACTGTCATGCTAAGTACATGCATGCTTTATTCAAAGTACTAGATGACCTCATGACCAGAGCAGTGCTCATTTGTGTGACCCACTGTGTCTGTGCCATAATCAGCCTTTTGAATCCTTGACTCCTCTTCATGGACTCCAGTGCGGACAGACCTCTCTGTTCATTGCTTCTTACCACACCTTGTCTCTTCCCCATCCTGTGCCTTTCCTGGCATTTTCTGTTTACCTCAAACATCCCCTCTCCCACCTACACCCTTAAAATCCTGCCAAGCCTATAACACCAGATACATTCACATCACCTCTACCCTGAGGGCTCTCCCTGCCCACATCCCCAGGATCCCTCCCTCCTCTGGATCTGTAGCCCCTTCCTGGCTTGTTCCTGCTTCCAGTCACACCTGCCCAGCTAGAATATAAGTGCCCTGAGAGTGCAGACCTGTCCTACCCATCTCTGAGGCCCACAGTGCCTTAAAGGCAGGAGGTGATCAAAGAAAAAGAAGGTTGATGACCTGATCCTACTGCCCTCATTGATCATCTGCTTAGCCAGCAGCTTCTGGAGTATGGTATGATCTAGACCATATAGAGAAGAGTCTCACACCTGATCAGAAGAGGCCTGGCTAGTTGGGTTCAGGTACCTTCAAGCCTACCCTCTACTATGATTCCAAAGACCTCTTCCCAGGTCCCATCTCAAATACCATGAGCCTTGAAATCACAGACGATATCTTACAGGAGCTGGAAATCACTCTTTCTGCTGAACTTATTATGTATGTTTCCCAGATATTCCCCACCTTCAGCTGTCAGGACTCAAGAGGATTCAGAAGAGAGCAGGGGAAGAATACACACCCAGCAATATAACCAGATCTGACAGGTTAGTTTCAAAAACAAAATGCAATTCCAACTGGATCAGAAAATGTGAAGACCTCTGGGTCTGGAGACTGGGGACTCAGGCCTGGCAGCCTGGTTGTTTGGGATGTGTTTTCCCTCCTTAATCACTGCCCATCACCTCCAAACAAGCCTGCAAAGAGACAAATAACACTCAGGCAAGAATCAGATGACAGAGTAAACAAGAAAGTATCAGCAAAGTAACAATGGGACAAAGCTGAGCTTCACATTGCCAAGATAGCCCCACTGGCTCATCCTGGCCAAAGATACCCAGGGAGGCCAGCATGGGTGCTCCATTGTCTTTCCTCTTCACAGGACCCTCTTCTTGAGGTTGGGAGGGTGCAATTATTTATTTTGGGGGTGGATTCTTTTTCCTTTTCTTCCTGCCCCTCTTTTGATCTCTTTTGGTGCAGAGCTGCTGTTAACAAAAAATACAGCATGTTTGAGACAAAGTGTGTGCAATGCCTCTTCCAGAAAGGAGGCCTTTGAAGAAAAGGCGAGTGATCAGAATAAAGAGAGGGAGGCAGGAGGGAGGAGCAGGCAGGAGGAGAGGCGGGAGGAGAGGGGTCTGGGCTAGGAGGGCAGGCTTTGATCTCTCTGCACAGGCTTTTGCCTCTTGCAGTTTCTTTATTTCATTGTTGGGGGGAGAGGAGTCTTCTGCCAGGGTGTGGAGTGAAGTGTTGAGGCAGGCAGGTGAGGCAGCCAGTCTTCAAATGATGTAATCAGATGCCAGTGACCCCTCCCTCCCATACCCAGAGGGCATCATCAGGAGCCCACTGCTGTAGGGTTGGTAGGCAGATGGGTCTGCTCCCATCTGCCCTTCCCCAAACACATGCATACATAACCACATAGTCACACTGCCCTATACCATCCATAACACACACTCATGAACACAATCATTCACTCACTCACATGCTTACACAGTCATGAACTCTCATCTCACACTTTCATTTCCATGCTCACATTCGCACCTATGCACACGCTCACTTGCACATTCATAGTCCTACACTCAGGTGCACACTCCCTCCCACTAACACCCACACTCACACACACACACACTCATGCTTGCATATTCACATCGCATATTCACACCCACACTCAGGCACACAGAACCATACGCTCACACACATTCATACCCGCCCATACACTCACTCACACTATCTCACACATGTGAACACACAACAATGCCACGCATTCACAAAGGGGTGAGTCCTGACAGGATTGTGCAAACATGATCAACAGCAACTTCTGTGATCCTCCTTCCCTGGAGCTTATGGCAAATCATGTGTGCCAGTCTCCAATGTCCCTCAGCACCCGGCCAAGCCCAACCCACTCATACTTCCTGAAGGCCCTAAGCCTTTGATTTAGGGTAACTTTCCCCACTGCCCTTGCTCTGGAACATCTCTACTCCTCTCCTCACAGTGCCTGTCTTCAGCCACAGAAACTAATATCCTGAAGGCAAGGCAATAATGACTACCAAGAGCATATCATGTGGTGGACCTGAGTGAGAGCAGAATGTTAATGTGCGACAGAGTGTACAGTCCGGGATAGAGCTCTGAAGGTAGCATGGGAGGCCTTGACAGCAGGCTGGTACAGAAGTGGCTGGGGGAACTGGATGTCACATCACGTAGCCCAGAGAACACAGCTTCAGTCTCTAGGGTGGGGTGACTCCACTGGACATCTCTTAGAGATTTAGGCTCCTAGAAGTGGGATCCTTAACCAACATACCTAGAAGGGTAGACCCATCCATTCTGGGCCCACAAGAGGAAGCACCTGGTATGTTCAGAAGTTCTCCCTTCCCCAGAGACTTCAGATGTCAGAATTACATGGAACAGGTGTTTTATTAAAATGATAATGTTTCAGGGCAAAGCTAGGCACACAGATTAATTTGGATCTTCCCCTGAGCCAGGGGCTACATTGGATAGGTCATATATGTGCTCAGGAAATGGCACTTGAGTGATATTGAAAAATACTATCCTGTTCCATTGCTGGACGGACCCCTTGGCCCAGTTCAAACTTAAATCATCAAGCTCAGTTCCCATTGCTGAAGGTTTCTTAGGGCAGTGCATTATCCTTTGTCTGTTAAGTTCTAGGTCCCCCCTCCTCAGCTTTTATCCTGCATCAGTAGTCTATGGGAGTTGCATTTATTCTCTCCTCTCTCACCTTAGGAGGACAACTCAGGCTGGGAAATAGAGCAGAGTAGATAAGGACAACAGATTCACCAGCCCTGCCACTTACTTAACTGTCAGTTACTTATCTGCTCTGACTCTTGCTTTTGTTTACCAAAAAGTTGACTTGGTGACTCTCAAACTCAAAACTCCAGCACAGACTTCCCCTCTGCATGGTCCATGGTGTATCAAGTGTACTTAGCTTCTCTACTTGTATGTCTAATAGAATCTCAAGCCTAGAAGTTCAAAAGCTAAACTTTCGGTTTTCCACCTCAAACCAGTTCCTCTTGGTGTCTCCTCATCTCAGTATCAATTCCATCTTCCCACTTGCTCACGCCAGGAATCTTAGAATTGACTTTCACACCCCATCACCCAATCCCACAGGTGTACCTTCAGAATATCCAGGAAATCTCAGTTCTCCCCACCCAAATCTCCACCACCTTGCTCCAAGCCACTGTCACCTCTCCTGCATTAGTGCCCTACTGGTCCCCAAGCTTCCCAAAATACTGCTACCAGAAAGTAGGGGAGTGAGCCTATCAAAATGTAAGTTTATGTCGCTCAGATCCTGCAAAGAGTCTGCATCTCACTGAGAGTAAAAATCAAAACTTTTGCAATGGCCTACAAGGCCCCATAATCTCTGCTGCCTCCAGCCCCCATTCAGACCTGATCTGCTACTGTTTCCTCTCTGGTGCTTACTACTCTATTCACACCAACTGTTTTGCCATTCCTAGAAGTTATGAGGCCCTCTCCAGCCTCAACACCTTTGCACTTGCTGTGCCAGGTGCCTGGAAAGCTTTTCCTCCAGGTAGACACATGGGGAAAACAGACTTCATCTGCTTCACGAATTTTTTAAATTGTCACCTACTTGGCAGACCTTTCCTGAACCTCACTCCTACACTCCTAGAGTGCTCTTTTTGCCTTCCCGGTTTTCTTTTTTTCATGGTCTTGATTGCCATCTAACACATCTTTTTTTTTTTTTTTTTTCTAACACATCTTTTTAAAAAATGTATTTGCCCATTGTCTGTCTCCCCTCATTTGAATTGGCCTCCATGATGATATCACTTTTGGCTTGTGGTGTTTACTGATATATCCCCAAAGCATAGAATAGTGTCTGGCACATGGTAGTATATAAGAAGTTTGAGTTGATGAGCGAATAAACGAATGATATTTATTAAACTCTTGCTAGGTATCAGGCACAGTGTGAGCACTTTGCATGTATTAACTCCTCCAGTCTTGACCCTAACTCTGTTGGGTGGGTACTTTTGTAATCCCTATGATACAAGAGCCAGAGCCTGTTGGGACTTGCTGGAAAGAAGAAATGAGATAATGTATGCAAAGTACAAGGTTCGTGGTATAATCAATATATGGTGACAATGGCTATTATTATCAACAGCAACCAAGTAATCTACACCCATCCACTGAGCACCTCCCTGGGACCAGCCCATGCCTGGGGTGAGATGGTTGGCAGCTGGGACTAGCTGGCAAAGAAGGAAGGGCCTGGCTGAAAAGGCCCACAAAATCAGCCTCTGACTGATGAGAAGCACAGCCCAACCTGCCTCAGTTGCTCCAGATGCTTACTCTGTGCCAGGCTGAGCAAAGATCTAGGCTCCACTCCCCAGGGTGAGAGGCAAACTCACTGGCATGGGAGTGTTGGGTGGGGAAGAGGCCACGGTCAAGCTGTGGAAACAGAGCTGGGGAATTGTGTTTCTGTTGTGTGTCCAGCCTGCCCTCGCTAATATACTTTCTTGTCCTCTGGTTCCTCATCTGTAGAATCTATAAAGAAAAAAAAAAAAAAAAAAAAAGGATTGCATTATAACATTCCAACATTTTCCTGCAGTTCCAAAATGCTGTCTTTCTGCTTCTTCTGGTCAGATGTATCAGAACATGCAAAATACCCGAAACGGCTGCCTGCCCAGTGGGTGGAATTAGGGAGAGGCTGAGGGCTGCCTCTGTTTATCTGCGGGCCCTCTGTGGGCTGGTCAGGCTGAGCTTGTGCTCCCCTGGAGGCCTCCCACAGGCAGGCAGACCAGAACAGACCTGGACTTCCCCAAAGTGCTGACTCCTAAGAGCATCGCCCTGCTCATTTTCTATGAATTGAACTTCAAACACCAGAGAGGCACTCAGGCAGCAAGACAGGGGGGATTTGGCCATTATATTCTCTCTCACTCCTTTTTCCCTTCATCTCTCTCAAGACAGGATTATGGGTTGCACCTATTAATTCTTGTCTGGAAGCAGCAAACCAACCTTATTTCTTTGTGGAGTTTTATAACCTGCTTTCTCTCTCCTCTGCTGCAGCGGAGGGGACAAGAATCCAATCCTTTTGCCCAAGCAGAGTCTGGATAAAGGCATGTGCCCCAATTTAACTGACCAACGAAGTCAGCCTTATGCTTTCCCACGCCTTCTCCCCAAGGGCAGTAGCACATAGAGAAGAGGGAGAGGCATGTGTGCCTGGACTTAGGACCCACCCCTGGGATGACACCTGGAAATCTTCCTCCCTAACCTGCTTTCCAAGGACAAATGAAGCAATCAAAATGAAACTGTGCCCAGCGAATCCCTGTGTTCTTCATTTGGCTAAGTGCTTCCTGGTTCCAGGCACAGCGTAAGGCCCAGGGTGGAGAGAGAAATGAAAAAGCCTGATGGGGAAACAGATCAATGGGCCAAGGATGGTGAAATCCATGCTACAAGTACCCTGATGATGAAAAGCACAGGGGTGTCAGACTCTGCTGGGAAAGACAAGGAGGGCTCACCACTGGAACTGGTGCCTGACTGGACTTTTGAATATTAAGTAGGAATTTGGGAAGGGGGAACAAAATTTACATGGGTTAGGAGACTTAAATCTTATCCTATCAGGCCCTTGCCTAATACCTTCAGGAGCTTTCCCACTTCTCTGGGAGAGCATCTCAACTCCGTAGCACGAGGTACAAGATCCCCTTCTCTCTTCAGTCACCTCTTGATTCTTCCCCAGTTGTACCATTTTTTTGAGTCACATGGAAGTCCATGAGATTAGAGAGAATTACCTTGTGTTTTTGTGTTTTATAAAGGTGGATCCTGTTGCAGTGAGGTTGTGGTTATGAGGAGTTTCTCTATTAAATCTGTTCATATAGATTTTATTGTTATTAAATTGTGAGACTGCCACAGTCTAAAGTGCTGTCTGGCCCAGGAAGGTGGCCATTTAAATGGGGATCCATTGGCTCAGGCTTTGCCCTGAGAAAGCTGTGATCCAGACAGTCAGGAGAGTGATAAATGGTTGCTCCTAAAGTCTTCAGCCACCTCACAGGACTTCTCCCAGGAAGAAAGCAAAATACCAAGTATGAACTCACAGCCTGTGAGTACCAGGCTCTGCTCAGGAGTCAGACCAGGACTATGACTCACTTGGTGTTCACAGCAAGTTTACAAAGAAAACACCAACCATCAAAATCCTTGAGGAGAGCACAGGCAGCAACCACAGCAACCTCAGCTGCAGCAACTTCTCCCTAGAAACATAGCCAAAGCCAAAGGAAGCAAGAGCAAAAATGAACTATTGGAACTTCATTAAGCAAAAAGCTTTTGCACAGCAAACAAACAAACAAACAAAAACAATCAATAAGACCAAAAGACAACCTACAGAATGGGAGAAGATATTTGCAAATGGCATATCAGATAAAGGGTTAGTACCCAAACTCTAGAAAGAACTTATCAAACTCAACACCCGAAGAATAAATAATCTGATCAAGAAATGGGCAGAAGGCAAGAACAGACATTTCTGCAAAGAAGAAATCTAGATGGCCAACAGACACATGAAAAAGTGCTCAACATCACTTGTCATCAGGGAAATACAAATCAAAACCACACTTAGATACCACCTCACACCAGTCAGAAAGGCTAGAATTAACCAGTCTGGAAACAACAAATGTTGATGAGGATGTGGAGAAAGGAGAAACCTCCTGTATTGTTGGTGGGAATGCAAGCTGGTGCAGCCACTCTGCAACACAGTATGGAGGTTCCTCAAAAAGTTGAAAATAGAGCTACCCTATGACCCAGGAATTGCACTACTGGGTATTTACCCTAATGATGCAAATGTAGTTATCTGAAAGGGCACATGCACCCAAATGTTTATAACAACAATGTCCACAATAGTCAAACTATGGAAAGAGCCTAGATGTCCATCAACAAATGAATAGATAAAGAAGATGCAACACACACACACACACACACACACAATGGAACTATGTAGCCATCAAAAAATGAAATCTTGCCACTTGCAACGACATGGATGGACCTAGAGGGTATTATTTTAAGCAAAATAAGTCAATCAAAGAAAGACAATTATATGATCTCTCTGGTATAAGGAATTTGAGAAGCAGAGCAAGGGTCATGGGGAGAAGGGAGGGGAAAATGAAACAAGATAGGACCAGGGAGGGAGACAAATCATAAGAGATTCAATCTCAGGAAACAAACTGAGGGTTGCTAGAGGGAAGAGGGGATGGGAGGGATGAGGGGCTGGGTGATGGACAGTGGGGAGAGTATGTGCTATGATGTGTGCTGTGAGTTGTGTGAGACTGATGATTCACAGACCTGTACCCCTAAAGCAAATGATACCTTATATGTTAATTTAAAAAATAAAAAAATGTCAAAAAAAAAAAAAAAAGGAAACACCAAAACACCCTTTCCCCAAATGAGGAAGGAACTGAAAAGAGATGAAGAGGAAGGTGATGAGGGTGGTGTGTGGAAGAACAAGAGTCCAGGAGTCCAGTTTGGGAGTACGTTGGTGGCTACTCTGGAAGTTGGCAAAATGCTTCCCCCCCCCCGGTCCTCAGCATACTCATTCAAGGATGGGGAGTTGAACTAAATGACATCAGAAAACATTCCACTTCCTTCTCTTGCTCTCAGCATAATGCACAAGACTTTGGAAAGCCACTTCAGATAGGGGAGGATGCCCTGTACATTCATCTTGAACCACAGTTCTCCCCATGGGGCACCCTGGCTCTGCTCTCCTGAGCTGCCCAATGGTCTCACCTGAGATGTGCTGGAATGTACTAGAGAGCTAGTAACATGATCATTCAGTACTAGGTGAGAGGTAGGGCCTCAACACACCAAGGAGACTTACTCCATCTTCCAGCTCAAGGCTTGGCGGTGGGGCTGCAGGAGAAGGTAAAACCCAGAGTGGCCTTAGGAGGAGGACAATGAGACAAAGCACAGAGGAAATTGGGGATCATTCTATCTGGGGCTAGTTCTCTGTGGTCTGAGAGTACAGACAGATCTTCTGTGCATCCTCCCATAAGAAAACATGTTTGCCATTCCCTTTCAAGAAAGTTCAGGCACCTGCATTTAGAAAACCACAGATTATGTTGTTTTTATCTTCCCAGGAGGAGGCAACATGATTCATTGCAATGGTCTTCAAGCTGTTGCTTTGAGCGATGGGAGCCTCTGGACTCATGTGTGGGAGGAGAGCTTCTGCATGTGAACACTGTGTAGCAGGACCCCAGACAGGTGGACCTGTCTTCCTCACCCCACACACATTCCCTCCAGAATAAGGTCCTGAGAGAGTTCTGAGGATTGCCAGGGTTTGCACAAGGACTGTTGGAAAGTGATAGAGCAACCAGCAATAGATCAGCTCATTGCAAGCAACAAAACACAATCATGCACCTCAACTCACTGAAAGGATCAGAAATATTACAATGTTACCTAACAAGAAATCCAACAACTGGTGGGTCCATTGGCTTCTCAGACTCAGGGTGTCTTTGTTTGTCTTTGGTGCTCTGCCACATCTAGGATGTTCAGGATGTTTTCTTTAGGCTGCCTTCCTCTAGGGTTACAGCTGCCATGTCTCCAGACGTCACTTACAGAGGAGAAATAGAGCCACTCATTCTTGCCATCTTTTTTAAAAAATATGGATCTAACAGGGTTTTGGAGGGGAGAGGAGTGGGAGATTGGATGAGCCTAGTGGTGGGTATTATGGAGGGCATGTATTGCATGGAGCACTGGGTGTGGTGCATAAACAATGAATTCTGGAACACTGAAAAGAAATTTAAAAAATAAATAATTAAAAAAATATATGGAATCTTTCCCTGGGGATGCTTCATACACATTTGCTAAAACTCTTCAAAACCCATCGTTTGCACCCAGATCCAGCGGGGCTCCTCTCTTGAATTCTATCACTGAATGGGAAGGATGGGAGAAGGAGCCAACCAGCAAGGAGGGCTAAAAAGGAATGAGCCCCCTTCATTCTTGAACCACGAGATTTGGGTTGTCACCAGGCTCTGCTACTAATTGGTGTTTACCTGCCTGAGCTCTCCACCAGCCATTGACCTTTTGCCCTTTCATCCTGCCAGCCTTGGGCTCAAATTCTAATTTAGTTCTAAGTCCTTTTTCTCCCTGACAGTGAGATTGTATGCCGCTCTCTGGGTCCAGTAATATGGCACTGGGCTATCTGAACCTTGGTGTTCCCACGACAGCAGTCATGCTGAAGGTGAACATAATCACAAAAGGTGAAGGGGATCCTGCTGACTGAAGCTTCCCACATGTGGATATGACCCACATTCTTTATCATAGCCTCCCACTCTCTAGCTATGTAGTGTTGGGCAAGTAATTCAATCTCACACCATGCGTGTTTGTGTGTTCAGTATATAATATATACAAGTGTAGGTAATAGTACTAACCTCCCAGGAGCATATGAAGACTATCTGAGTGCCTACTCATAAAGCAGTTAGCATGGGCTAAGGTCTCAAGAAATGGGAGCTCATCATCATTCTCATCACGTCATTATCACAACTACATATGATATCATCAACACAGACGCCTGATGTCAAAACAGACACCTAGAGAAGGGGCAGACTCCAGATAGGTTTTCAGTCCCTGGCACTTCATGACTGTTGGTTGAGCTGCCAGGTATGGAGAACATAGACCCACGTTCTCCAGAAGCTCCAACAGTGGGAGCAGAAGCAATCCTGGAATATGGGAAACTGGGTAATTCCTTGGTGTCTTGAACTTTGTGGGCTCAATAGTACTATGGAAAAAGGAGGTAATTAGCAGGTGGATAATTAATATCATCACATTAATCATGCTAACCACTCCCAGCATCCACAGTGCCCCCCCCACACTCATATGCACACAGATTCTTCCCACAACATGCTTCCTATCTGCCTTTTGCACCCCTCCATTGCTCAGCCCACCCGACTGATTCTGAGGCCCAGGCTGCCTCTGGCTGTGTTCTTCGCCCAGCCCATATTCAACACTAGGCAGAGGGAAGGCATATCCAGACATTTTGCCCCAGCTCCAGGAAGATGAGAGAGGAGGCTGTGTAAACGTTGATTCTCTGTGCTTCCTCAGATGCGAACATCGGGTAGGCCATATGTTGCCTTCTGGTTGGGTTTGGGGGTGGGAGAGCCAGGAAGGGCAGCGCTCTGCTCCCTGCCATGGTTCTGAATATGGAAATCAGCCATGTGTGCAGGTTTGATAGGATGGCACCACGTGTGTCCTACACATAATCTGGGGCCATTTCCTGAATGTTCTTCCTTCAAAATACCTTGCCTGACTAAATTCCCTTGTTTTCTGAAAATGCATACCTTACAGCTTAAATTTCTCTTCCTCTCCCTCTTCACCTCTCTTCTCTGTACTCTCTTCTCCTCTCTCCCCCACGTGCACATACCACCTCTAATAAACATTTATTTTTCTCAAGCTCTTGTCTTCCTCTGTCACATACACTTCCACACTTCCTATAGATTTCCAGTACTTCTCTCAGCACTGTCCCTCTCAGCCCTGCCCCTGCCACCTCTTCTCTTCTTTCCATGGGTGGTGTGTAAAAGTCACATCAGCAAACCTCAACTCCACAGGCCTCTCTCCCTTGGCAGAACATCAGTGGAGCCCAGCTGATACAAAAATGCACCTGTGTGTCAAAATGGGGAGAAGTCCCCCAGAGGACCAGACTGGCTAGCAGAGAACGTAGCTCCTCAGATGCCTATAAACAGTGGACACATGTCTACAAGATGGAGCCGGCATGGTGGCATAAGGAGCTCATAAAAGATAAAAGAACAGGGATAGCAACTATGGTGGTAATCAGTGGCTGGTGAGGGTGCTGGCCAGGTGTTAGACTAAGGTTGATGCTAACAGGCAAAGAAGAGAAGGAGGATGGGTATAGAGGAAGCTTGGCCTCCATTCTTTGGTCCATAGTCAGGGGACTAAACATGAGTGAGTTTCATATTTTTATCATGTAAGCCTCGAATAAGGTTAATCCTGAACAAGATGGTCAAGTCAGCCACATGTGTCTACAGCAACCGTGGGTCATATCAGCCAGGCAAGGGGAACCCAAGGAATTCAGGGATCCAGCCCTGGGCACCAGACATGCTCACAACAGTGCAATCCCACTGTGGCTCTCAACCCCTAGGCACTGCCCATTGTTTCTCCTGCCACTGTCCTCACCTCAAACCACTAGGGCTGTGGCTGTTCCCAGGTAAGAATTTCTACAAGTGGCAACTTTGCCTCCTTTTTCAGTTGGCCTCAGGAAGAGATCCTGCCCCAGCCATCTCCACCTGTAAAGACTACAGTCTTGCAATGGGGGGAGAATTGCCCTTCATCAGCTATGGGAACAGGGACTATAAGAGACAAGTCCCCAGATCTGAAAAGAGGACAGCACCTCAAAGCGAAGCCATGAGTGCTGAGAAAAGCAACATCTGATCACTGTGAGGGCGGCCAGTTCACACTTGGGGATGTAACTTGGAAAACAGTTTTATTTTTCCAATAAATGCCCCCCAATTGAGCTCTGTCAGAGCCCTGGCGTCTTCACTGGGCAGCAGCTTTCTTAATGACATATTGGCTCAATTCCATAACCTGCCAACCACTTTCATTTATTAGAACAGTTCCACACTAGTCCTTAAGACTCACTCCTGTTCATTTTAAAACTTCACTCTTAAGCTCAGATCACATACCTCCCTCCTGTGGCTATCATAGCCTGGGGTGTGTGTGTGTGTGTGTGTGTGTGTGTGTGTGTGACAGAGAGAGAGAAAGAGAGAGACAGAGAGGGAGAGACAGGTATGTGTGTACGATTGTGTGTTGGGGATAGGAAGGATCATGTTGCCAGATTTAACAAATAAAATTACAGGATGTCCAGTTTCAGTTTGAATTTCAGATGAATATTGAATGATACTGAATATTGAATGAAAATATCCAAATGCTTTTTTTTTAGGATAAGTATTTCTCATGCAATATTTGGGACATGCTTATCCTGAAAAATATTCATCATGTATCTGAAATTCTAATTGAATTAGGAGTCCTGTATTTTATCTGGCCACTCCGGAGTGCATGGTTCGGCTAGCCAGCACACCTTTTCTCAGCACCACTGTTCCAGGGTTCGGCCAGAAAGAAGGCGTAGCTATAATGAAGGCACATCCTTACCCAGACACCTGCCCATGGGGCAGACCTCTCTGGTGGTTGCCATAGCTTCTCTGGTTATCACTGACCTGCTTTGCTGCCTCTGTGTGGTGGACATCTCAATGCTGGCTCTCAGGAAGTACATGTGTGGTGCTCTAGGACATGCCCCACCGCCCAGTTCCCCTACATGGGAGATCTAACTCTGGCTAAACTTCTTCTACACCCTCTCAGCTCCTGCCAAAGGGATTCCTATCCCAAGCACAGTTTTCTAGGATGGGGAACTATAGAGAATCCCTCATCCTTCTCAAATGGGGGACATTCACCATCTCTCTCCCATTCTTCTTTTCCCTCTTTGGACTACACAGGGGCAGGCAGATAAGCCAGCCTGTAGGATAGGCAGAGAACCAACTGGAAAGTAAATGCTCATCTCCCCCTCTGGCAGAGACCCCAGTCTTTATGATTGATTTTCTTAGAGTCTCCCTCTCCTGACTTTAAGGATAAAAACCATTCTTTTCCCCTTCCCCAAAGTCAACTTCTTTTATGCGGATCCTCCCTTTATACTTACAGGAGAGGAGGGGTTGTGGCAGGTTCTACACCCGACATGCAGCCTTGCAGGGATTCTTCTGGTCCAACTGCAGGGATTCCCTGTACTTAAAAGGTGAGGAGCTTTTGTGCTCAGCTCCAGGTCTTGGTCATGATTCTGGGACAATGGTAGAATCCCACTTGAAATTGTATTACAATCAATTTAATCCAAGTCTAACACAGGAAGAGGAAAGAGGTCCATATTAGTGGAGAAGGAGCTGGATGGGAGGTGAGAGGGTTGGAGCTCTGGTTATCACTTTCTGACCATGGGCAGGATGCTTCTCCTCCTGGGCCTCTATGTCATCTTCCATTACATGAGAGGCTGAGCAGGGTTGTCTCTTCTAGAACTCAGCATCCTACTGTTATTGCAGACACTCTCTGGGAGAGGGTAAGGGATGAAGGCCAAGAGGACCCTTCCTAGTAAGAACATCAAGTTTTAAGAGTTACAAGTGGTGTCTACACTCCCCAGCAACCACCTTTCTCAGCTAATAGGTCACCATTGCCTTTTCTTCAAGCAGCCTGCTCTTAACTGTCGTGGAGCTAGGAAACAGGGAAAGCAGGAGTTAGTTGCATAGAAAGCACAGGGCTGTTTCAACTCCTGAAACAGTGAGAGGGGGCTGAAGACCCTGCCTGATCATGGCAGAACCCAGCACCAACTCTGCAGTAGGCTTTTCTCTTGCCTTCTCTGTGGAAGCAAATTATTTACAGTTTCTCAGTTAATTCTCTCTGCAGCCCTTGCAGATGTTACTGCCCCATTTCACAGGCAAGGAAACTGAGACAAGTTTAATTCAAGTAAGGTACATACCATTTTGATTCTAAGGCACCCTATTTTCACTTTCTCATATTTTTCCTCCCCATTCCACCACCTTGTGAAAAAACTAAATGTTATTTAATCAGCGGTCTGTGTTACAACTGATGACAAGTTAGCACTACAATCTTCAGGAGCCATCTAGTATTTCACAAGGGGAACTCCAACGATGTCTGCCTGACTTCAAAGTCTGTGTGGTTTTCCTATCGCCATCTTGCCTTGCCATTGGCTCCTTGTTTACAAAGTGAAGGCGGGCACAGCTCCAGGCTTGACTCAGGCCTCGCGCTCAGATGGCCTCTGCTCACCTAAAGCTGGCATTCGGCCAGCAGCCACTAGAATGTCTCCACCCATCGTTTAGACCTGTGTCAGTTCTAGCTGGTTGGTGACCATGCTGTACTGGTTTTCAGATATTGTCGGTTCCATCACCGTCCTCCAACTGTCGACCACCAAGGTTTCACCAACAGACTAGTCCCTATGAAGAGCACTCTGTGTGCACAGAGCCACATGAGGACCTTAAAGGGACTGGGGAAGAGGCAAACCCTGGGTTCTGCTCTCAGGAAGCCCAGGCTAGTCTGGGAGCGCTGGTGTATACTCACAAAGCATTATGGAAACCATATGGAATCAAATAAAGTTCTCATCTAGAGAGATTAGATAAGATGCTGACCTGAGACTGACTGCTTCAATGTGAAACGAAGACTCCCTATCTCATTTCCATTTCTTAAAACAAGATGTGAGACAATTTTTTTTTTCTGAGCACCTATATTATGCTAGGTGGTCTTATGCATTTCATCTCACTCAGCCAGCAACATTCACTAAGCACATATGAAGTATCAAATAATGTGGAAGAATGAACAGATCAGGAAGAGTCCAAGGCTGGGTATTGGCTGTCAGCAAATGCACAGCCATCAAGATTCATCCAGGCATGACTTGCCCATGTGGGAAAGCACAGGGTTTAAGAATCAGAGAGGCCTGAGCCAGAATCCTGGCCTTGCCACTTAAAGTGTGAGCATTCAAGTCACAGTTTCTCTGAACCTCAGTTTGCCCCATGTATAAAAAAATGGGGAAAAAAAAGAAAAGGAAAGAAAAGAAAAGAAAGAAAAGAAAAGAAAGGAAAAGAAAAGAAAGAAAAGAAAAGAAAAGAAAAGAAAAGAAAATCTGGTACATGCTTGGAGGAACTAAGGTGTATTATGTACCTGACACAGTACCATACACACAACAGATGTTCCAAAAACATTGGCTGGCCTTTTTTTCTTTCCCATAAGCTTTTCTTTCACTTGGTGGGACATTTAGTCTATGGTGAAAAATATTTTGTTCCTTAGCAGCCCTTTGCTGTTTGATTTTTTATTTTTTTAATATTTTATTTACTTATTTGATAGAGAGCAAGAGAGCACAAGCAGTAAGAGGGAGAAGCAGGCTCCCTGCTGAGCAGGGAGCCCAACATGGGACTTGATCCCAGGATCCTAAGATCATGACCTGAGCCAAAGGTAGACACTTAACCAACTGAGCCAGCCAGGTTCCCCTGTTGTTTTAAACAAACGTCTCATTTTAGAGCAGTTTTAGATTACGGGGAAGTCTCAGAGGCAGTACCACATTCCCACTTCCCCACACCCATTTGCCTTTTATTAAAATGTTACATTGGTCATCACTAAGGAGCCAATATTCCTTTATGACTATGAGCCAAGTTCCACACCTTATTCAGATTTCCCTAGTTTTTAACCTGCCAGCCTAATGATGCTGTTCAAGGATCTCGTCTGGGATACCACGTTCCATTCGGTCCCCTCATACTCCCTCCGAGTGCAACAATTTCTCAGATTTCCCTTGTTTTAATGACCTTGACTGTTTTGAGGCATACCCGTCAGTATTTGGTAGAATGTCCCTCCATTGGGATTTGCCTGATGCTCTTCTCATAACTAAACCAGGGTAATGAGGCTTCAGTAGGAAGACCAGAGGGAAAGCACCCTTCCTGTCACATCACATGGAGTTTACATGCCACCAGCTTGACTTGTCACTTGTGATGTTGACCTGATCACCTGAGTAGGGTCAGGTTTCTCCCCCACCCCCTTTCTCATTAGCTATCATAAAAATATCCTCTCTAAAATAATCCCCACCTGCAGTAGACTCACCCAGATGAAACAAACAACAACAAAAAAATCAAACAGTGTAAGTTGATACAGCTGGAGATGTAAAGTAGCAATAGGAGGCTGGTGGATTCAAGGAGGAAAAGATGGCTAGAACAAGTGGGGTCCACTTTCAAGGTGAGGTGACCACAGTTCAGTCATGGAGACATGGGTGGGAAAATTGTTCTGGGCAGGAGAAATAGCAGGAGCAGGCAGGAAGCATGAGTGAGCATGTATGCCTGGGGTCCGAACATAGCTGTGCCCCACTGTGGTGGGTGATCAAGGAATGGCCAAGGGCTGGGTGGCATCACTACATGCTTCTGAATGATGGTAGGAGCATCCTCTTAAACATTTTTTGAGTCTTGCAATCCACAAGGGAGTAGAACTGAAAAGAGATTAAACAACTAGAATGAAGGGAGCACTGGAGCCCAGCTGCTCTCGAAATACCACTCACCCCCAAAGGGGTTCTATCTCAGACACTCTGCCCATGCCCCAGCTCCATACAAGGTAGCAGGAGGTTCACTGTGCAGAGATCTTGTAGCAGCAAAGGCAGGTAAAGAGGCCAAGTTCTTGTGCACCCAGTCACGGGCCTCCTGTTGGCATGTTTGCAGCTCCACAGGTCTGGGCCCATACCCAATATGCCCATGGATTTATACATATGATCATGTGAAGGGGCAAGCTGATCTCCATCAGCAGCACATAGATGCCCATGAGCGTATGCCCACACACATGCTTATTGCACACACTGCAATCTATTAAAGCTGATAACCCAACCCTGAAGATCCCTGTAAGCTGCCATGGGGGCACTTGGCACCCACTCCTCCTTGATGGCTCAGCCCCACTTCTGCAGTGGGAGAGTCCATTCATCTTTGTTTCCTGCATCTGTACCTCCATCAGCTGCTTCACTACCCCTGGATGGGCCAAGCTAGGGAATTGGACGACAGTGCAAGCTTTCTCGAGGGAAGTTGCAGAAGAGAAAGCCAGTAAACACTTAATCTCTGACTGGCTGAAAGTGCTGATAACCAGTTTATGGGTAGAAAATGTGCAGCTTGTAGTCTCTGGGAACTGAGTTTCTAGTTCATTTCCATCTGCGTGGGAGGGGAATGTGAGGACTGCTGGAGGGTGGGAGATGTTGGTTTTAAAAATGAAAACCCATGCCTCTTTCTTTTGTCTTGTTATGCAGAATGGCAGAGCCATAGATCCTCCTACGAGAAGGGTGGGGGACCCCGGCCTACCCCAGGATAGATGCTAGGGAAGTGGAGAATGAGAGCGCAGTATTGAGAGGCTCCCTTGTGGGCCAGGATGGACACAACCCAAGGTGGAGGGGGGAGGGTGGAGCTAGGCACTGGCAAGATTTGGAGTTGAAATCCTATCTCATTTCTTGTTACTTTGAAGATCTTGGGCATCTTCCAGAACCTCTGTGAACCTCAGAGTCTTAGGATGTGGAAAGCGGGACAGCATCATAGTTGAGGGCACAATGCTGAAGCCCACCTGCCAGGGTTTGGGGACGAGCTTGCCCCTTTCTAGATTGGTGGTCTTATGAAATTGTATACCCTCTCTGTGCTTTAGTTTTGTCATCTGGAAAATGCCTGGCATGTGCTGATTGTTCAATAAATGTTACCTGCTTTTACATATAAAATAATAAAATGTATATCTTGCAATGAAAACAACTTCGGGAGAAAAATGATAATTATTTAAACTTAGAACATGCTCAGAGTGCTCCTGAGGTCTCCTATCTTTGGAAAGTAGGATCAATAGTGGACCACTCAGTTTGTATGTTTAAATAATGGCCACCACTTATGAAGGAATTGTTCTGGACACTCTCTTTACTCTCTCCAACTGCCCTCTGGGGGTTGATACGCATTGAGCTCTCCAGGATATTGACTCTCACCTCCTTGGCTCTGAACTAACCAAAGAGAAGTGCCAGAGCAGGTCAAAATACAACTTTATGGATGATCAGGCTGCATTGGACTTGGACCTGTGACCAAAACAGGACCTCCCACTTGTTCCCCCTACCCTGAAGAAGTAGGTCTTCAGAACAGAACTTCCTCAGCCATATCCCTGGAGTGCCATGGTTCTCAACAACACTAGTTAGAACAGAAGGAAGAACTTCAGAGAGATCAAGGCCAGATCAAGCAGCTCATGTCATGTAAGCAGGAGACAAAAATGAAAATGAGTGGTGTGCCTGGGTGGCTCAGTCACTTAAGCATACAACTTCAGCTTAGGTCATGATCCTGGAATCTTGGAATGGGCCCCTGCCCTGGTTGGGCTTCACACTCAGCAGGGGGCCTGCTTGTCTCTCTCTCTCTCTCTCTCACCTTCTGCACCTCTCCCCATTCATGTTCTGCTGGCCTCTCTCAAATAAATAAATAAAAATATTTTTAAAAAATGAAAATGAGCTTCTTGTCTGAGAAAGCTGAACTCAGAATAGGAAGGTTGGACACACATCAGCAGGAAACTTTATCCAAATCTCACCAGCCAGAGAATAGCTGTTGTAAACAGAAAAATCAAAGTTCCCTTCCTAACCTTGTTCCCTTCTGCGAAAACATGAGAGCAGGCAACCAGCATCTGCCCTAAAATCATGGCTATTCTGTGTTGAAGGTGTGAAGAGTGGTACTCAGAAAAGTCAAGGGACCTGTTGAAGGCCTTATGCTGGCAGAACCGATGGTGAAACCCAGCTTCCTGGCTCAGACACCCTGCTCCCTAGCTACTCCCCACTGCACATCCTGGATCATGGCACTGGGTCTACGTTCTGCTCTGGGCTCCTTCCAACTGCCCCGAGTCCCCCACTTAGGCCCTCTGGCTGCCTTGTCTCTTCACTTGACTTTAACACCTTTTCTGCAGCCACACTGTCAGGAGGTGACACTTTTAGGCTGTCATGATTAACCACCCAAATGAGTGGTACCAATAGTAAATGTTATAGACTTTTAAAAATAGCACGGAAAGCTCTGGGCACACATGGAAAGGGCAGAATGACACTCTGATCGTCTCAGAGAGGGACATGCAGGGAAGACAAATGCCTGAGCCAGGGTGACCCTTTGCCAACCCCTGAGCTCAGAGTTTCAGGAGCTCTGGGCCTCCATGTGAAGCACACGGTCACAGGGAGCCCACAGCCAACATTCATGCAACAAGAGGTCATTGGCAGGAGGGTGCTCCCTAAGTAGGGGCCGCCCTGGATGAATACACAAAAAGGACTGAATACTGCTAGTGGCCAACACATGTGAAGGGAACATTCTGACATGAGGATAAAGAGCTTGGGGACACAATGAAAGAACAGGAAAGACATAGTGAAAGCAGCCAACCAAGGAAATGACTAAGGCACAACAGAGTAGACATTAGCCTTTATTCCCATCTTCTCCCTGGGCAGGTAGCTCATGGGCCTCCACAGCTCTCAGACAACCCAAGCTGACAGAGGACCCTCCCTGGGAGCTTCAGGTTGTCTGCATCCTGGGTCAAGACTCTCAGGCTGAGAATAGGGGCCAGGCGGGATAAATCAAAAGGCTTCAAAATCAAGGAGATGGGTCCAAGGGAGATTTTAGAAACCCAGGAAAGACTTGGGGTGGAAGAGCCAGGCAGAGGAGGATGGAAAGCCACAGGTGTTGTAAGCAAGGAGGGAGAGATGCTCTGGGAAAATAGCTAAGGCACACAGGAGGTTGTTGTGCCTGACTGTCACAAGCAATGCAGTTTGGGGCCCCATATTGTGATAACCAAACCCGCTACATCAATCTGTAAATTATTCCTAGAGAGACAATGCCTCCACTGAACAGCAACAGTCTAATCCATGGGCATTCTGGGGACACAGTCATCACACTCCACCACAGTGAGGTCAGCACTGATGAAGCAAGTCCAGGGGCAAGCCCGGGGGCTAGCCTGTCCTGTGAACAAAAACCAGCATATGAGGAAGCTGCTCACAGCTAGTTGTATCTTCATACTCACTGGTTTTTCATACTCCTGCCTGTTTCCAACTACCCAGCCTTCTCCTTCTTGCTTTCCCTTCAATGAACAGGACCTTGCAGATGAAAACAGCTCTCTTGCCTTTCCTGTGGACTTAGAGTCATCACCACAGTGTCTGTCAGCATGTAGGGGCACTTGCCTAGCTCTTTGAGAAAGCACTATGAGGTCACATTCCTCCCCATTCCTGCCTCTCGGATCCTAGTGATTGCACAGGTGAGAAATTCTCTCTGAGCTCTATGTAAACAGACTTCTGATTAAACTGGAGAAGTTATGAGATGAACACCAATACAAAGATTTTCATATTTTTTATTATAAATAGCCCAAATATTTGGTCCCATTTCCAGTTTAAATGGGTAAACCATAATATTGATGGTTTGCAACAGATACAAGATGAATTGAGCCTCTCTACCAGCTAGCTGAACCACTTTTAATGGGGAATATATCGAAGCTATAAATTCCTGCAGACAGGATTGCTATGCAATGGCATAATATATCTTCTATTCAATCTTTTATACATTATGTTTTGTCCTGCATTCCAGTGGATATATTTATGGATCTGGAGCTTTTCTGTGATGAAGCGCAAAGTACCTCCTCTTTCCCTTCTCTTAACATTTCCATGGCCTCTGGAGGTAATCATCACTCATTTGTCTTTAAAGAAGATCTGGAGTGTGGCCCCTTCATCCTCATGGGTGAATTTACTCTCCCAGAATGGGGCTCCATGGCTCCAAAGTTTTCTGGGATCTCATTATCCAGTGGGAGGTGGAGGCACCTGTGGAAATAAGTGGATGCTTATTATGAATAGGAGAGCAGTCCATAGATTCTGTTAATACAGCCGTTGATGACCCTGACTTTGGGCACATGTTTGATGCATCAAGTCTAGAAGGTAGACCCTGACTGCCATATGCCTTTTCGTTGCGGTGGTGGCATTTCCTACCGGACAGTCATTCCTATGAACCATGTCTCTCAACACCCTCAACACTCCCACCCCGAACTCATGATCTGGATGCAGCAAAATATAGCCCCATCCTCAGGAAAAAATAGCTCAACTTGGGCCGTCTTTGAGATCGATTGATCTATCTCTGCCTTTTGACTTTGCCACTTCCTCCAAAACCTCAGTCATCTTAGGTACTATTATCAAGGGTAAGAGTGCTTCCAGTGGTGTGCTGGTAAATATTTAATCACTTTATTGTGTTTATTACCTTTGTTTTTATGTAATTTACTTAATTGTAAGTGTATATCATTTTATTTTTAGCAACAGTTCTGTTTAACAACCAGCTCCCTGGATTTCTGAGCACATAACAGTCCATACACCCCCAGTGCCTTAGAGCATGGTCATAAAGCTAGGTCACTGAGGTCTCACACACATGCAGCAAAGCCTGGCACAGAGAAGTTTTATTATTTATTTTTATTTTATTATTATATATATATATACATATATATAATTTTATTATTATTATATATATATACATATATATATATGTGTGTATATATATATATATGTGTATATATATATATATATATATATATATATTAGAGAGAGAGAGAAAGAACACACACACAAGGTGGGGAGAGGGAGAAAGAGAATCATAAGCAGGCTCCATGCCCAATGTATAGCTGGCATGGGGCTTGATCTCACAGCCCTGAGATCATGACCTGAGCTAAAATCAAGAGTCAAAGGCTTAACTGACTGAGCCAACACATGCCCCCAGAGGAGTCTTTTATTTAAGGTCAAGTTGTCCACATTAATAATAGTGAAAATAAGAAGGAGGAAAAGCAGAGGAGGGGATGAGAGGGGAGCTGGGACTGAGAAGTGATGCAGACCATCTTCAGCAGGGGAAATCCATGGGTATTTCCCGAGAAGGTAGCTTCATCACTTGGTTTCCACTAGCGGTGCTAGGAAGTCTCCACACATTTCATACAGCTATCTTTAAATGCAAGACCAAGGACAACCTTCCAAAGCTAAGTAGAAGTATTTTTCTAAGTAGATTCTTTTAAGATTTCTAAGATTCTTCTAAGTAGAAGTGGGTCATTACCTGACCCACCACTCTCGTCTCCCCACATAAAACAACACAACTGACTGCAAGCAGGTGCACACAGCCAGCCTTCTTTCCACCAAGGCAGACCCTGAGCCGTTAAAGGGTGGTGACAAGGATAAATAAACAGGGCTTTTCTCTTTTGGTAAAGTGTGGCTAACAGAAACACCTACCGCACAGAGCTGTTGTGAGGATTAATTGAGATAATCCATGTAAAGTGATTAGCCCAGCAAATGTTTGCTGTTGCTCTCATTGTTCTTGCTAGGCCCCGGGAAACATAAGCTAATGGCATAGGTGTTTGGCAACAGTTTACAGACTGTGATTAGGTGTCTGACAAGCTTTTATCTTCCCTGTGTTGTGAACCTAAGAGATCCAACCCTCCCTCCTTCTCAGCTGCAGTAGAAATAAACATCTCCTGACCCAGAGATCCAAGGAGCCAAGAGTCTCCAACATGGTATTCACAGAGCCAATCATTATTTGCTACTGCCTTTCTTACTCCTGCTCCAAAGATGAATAGAAAAAGCACAGGATCTGGAGTCCAAAGCCCTGGGTGTGACAACAGCCCAGCACATTGCTGGCCAGGTGAGCCCAAGAAACTATGCCAGGCTCAGCATCCTTAGTTGTAAAATGGGACCAATAATTCCTAATTCAGAGGGATGCCTTGAGGAGGAATTTAAAATTCCTTGTAAGCTGAACCATGCTCTACCTGGGTTAGTGGCTTTGTTGGTGGTGTAGCAATATGTGTCTTATGAAGCATTTCACGTCCATTGGCTCATTTGAAGTTTACAGCTTTAAAGAAGGGACAGAAAACGGTGATTTCAAAGTCACTGAGTGGAGCTGCTGAGCTGGACTGAGAGCTTTCCTCTGGGCTGAAGAGAAAAGTGCTTTGGAAAAACATGGTGAGGCTGGACTAAAAGTTGGGTAAAGGAATATTTTAGGATCTTTGAGCAGAATAATGGCATGTAACTGAATTTGCTGGACCTTGTCGAGTTGACTTGCTCCTTTGTCTTCGTAACCCCAAGTAGGGTCAGTTCTTGGAGTTTACCTTCCAGCCCTGGCTCTCTTTCCCACAAAGATGTAACAGGGTCTGGGAAGGTGCCTCTTCTCGTGCGCCAGAATTAACAGCAGACCTGCAAGCTGGCACCAAGAACACCATACTCCAAGGAGAGAGTCCAGTACTTGGAGCCAAACCCTGCCCCTATCCAGAGCTCATGGCAGGAAGCTCAACCGCCTCTACATTATCCATTTAGTGAGGTGTGAAGTTCATTCTTCTTCTCTCCCGTGAGGGGCCAGGAGCCAAGGGAGCACTGGAAGGGATCTTCTGTGACCACAGAGCACCTACTGTTGAGCCAACATCCCACAGTGGCTTCCCACGACACCCTAGGGGCTAGCCCACTCACGTGCAAACCCAGTTCTGCTGCTGTACCAGCTGTACACCCTTGACCAAGTTACCTGACCTTCCTGCCTCATTTTCCTCATCTGTAAATTTGAGAAAATAGTAGCTGTCTCATACATTTATGGTGAGGAGCACATGTCGCTGAGGACTGACTATTTGTGTCCCCATAAAACTCATGTGCCAAAGCTCTAATTTCCAACCTGAAGGTATTTGAAGGTGGGGCCTCTGGGAGGTGATTAGGATTACATGAAGTCATGAAGGCAGGGCCCCCATGATGACATTAAATTCATATAAAAAAAGAAAGAAATATTTCTCTTTCTCTGTCTCTCTCTCTCTCTGTGTCAATGTGCACATACACTTCACTTATTTTTCCCAGGAATGATCTATAGTTTTTTGTTTTGGTTTGTTTTTTTGACTCTTGTTTCTATTTTATTCAAGGTCACTTTGTGCTTTTTCTCATCCTCTTCAAATATGCTGATCTGTTCTTTTTTTTTTTTTTTAAGAGATAGAAAGAGAGCACACACATGTGAACATTGGGGGTGGGGTGCAGACGGAGAAAGAGAATCTTAAGCAGACTCCTAGCTGAGTGTGGAGCCCAAAAATGGGGGCTTGATTTCATGACCCTGAGATTATGACCTGAGCAGAAAGCAAGAGTCGGACACTTAACTGACTGAACCATACAAGTGTCTCTAATTCTTTTTTTAAATTTTTAACATTTTACTAGAGACATTTTCTTTCGTTAGTTTTATTGGGGTATAATTAATATGCCAAAAAATAGGCACATTAGCATATACATCTTGATGAGTTTGGACATATGCGTAAACCCATAACACCATCACCACAACCAAAGCACTAAATAAATCTATCACCTGCAAAAATTTCCTTCTGTTCTTTTGTGTATTTTTTGTAAAAACGGTTAATGAGATCTGTCCTCGACGTATTTTAAAGTGTGCAATACAGGGTCATTAACTGTACGTATAATATTGTACAGAGAATTCCTAGAACTTCTTTGTCTTGAATAACAGAAACTTTATGTCTATTGACGATAGTCTCCCATTTCCTCTATGTTCCAGCCCCAGGCAATCACCATTCTGTTCTCTGCTTCTCTGAGTCTGACTATTTTAGGTACCTGCTGTAACTGAATTCATGCAGTATTTGTTCTCTTAGGACTGGTTTATTTTACTTCATATGATGGCCTCTGGATTCATCCGTGTTGTCACAAATGGCAGGATTTCCTTCTTTGTTAAGACTGAGTAATATTCCACTGTATTTTTATACCATGTTTTTTGGTCCTGTCAACTGCTGATGGATATTTTGGTCATTTTCAAGTTTTGACTATTGTGAATAATGTTATAATGAACATGAGGGTGCAGAAAAAGAAAAGAACTGTCCTATGTCCTACTTCTGGGAAGATAGCCAAAAGAACTAAAAATCAGAATCTCAAAGAGATTATCTACACCCCCATGTTAATTCTTATCCTAATACTGGTATTCATTTTAGTATCTACCTAAACATCTCTCTGGTCTTTCTTTTTTTTTTTTTTTTTTTTAATTTTTTTATTTTTTATAAACATATATTTTTATCCCCAGGGGTACAGGTCTGTGAATCACCAGGTTTACACACTTCACAGCACTCACCAAATCACATACCCTCCCCAATGTCCATAATCCCACCCCCTTCTCCCAAACCCCCTCCCCCCGGCAACCCTCAGTTTCTTTTTCCTCCTATACAGAATTCACTCTGATCGATTCTTAAATCTAGACTTATTCATTATCAACACAAGTATGCACCTGACTAACTCATGAGGACTTAGAATGTAGACCCTGCCCAACACTCAGATATAGAAATAAATCCAATTTTATATCAGGTTTTAAAAATCCAAAGGTAGAATATGTGAAAGTGAGCGACCCTCCTACCACAATTCTTCACTTTTTCTTCTCCAACTATTGTTAACTGTTTTTTTTTCTGTCTTTCTAGAGATATTCTAAGGATTTACAAGTAAAAGGATAGATTTTAGGTGATGACAGATAGATGATAGATAGATAGATAGATAGATAGATAGATAGATGATAGATAGATAGATAGAAATTCTTTATTTTTCCCCCACAAATGGATACAAACATGTTTTAATATTTCATGGAGATAACCCCCTATCAAGACTTAAGAGTCTCCACATCCCACTGAACAGATACACATCATTCCATATATGATGGTCATCACCATTTAACTATCACCCTATCGATGAACATTCAGGTTATGCAAAATTTTTCCTTAATACATGCAATGATACATCAAATAATAGCATTATGCACTTGTGTGAATGCAGTTGCAGGGGTGCCTGGGAGGCTCAGTGGGTTAAAGCCTCTGCCTTTGGCTCAGGTCATAATCCCAGGGTCCTGGGATAAAGCCCCACCTCAGACTCTCTGCTCAGCAGGGAGCCTGCTTCCCTTCCTCTCTCTCTGCCTGCCTCTCTGTCTACCTGTGATTTCTGTCTGTCAAATAAATAAATAAAATCCTTTAAAAAAAAAATAAAAAATAAATGCAGTTACAGGATGCATTCCTACAGGTGGAATCCCAAAGTCAAAAACACATGTAATTTTGGTAGAGATTATGAGAATTGCACTTCCACCAGTAATGATTAGGAATTCCCTTGACTGAAAACCTGCCCAATACATCATGTCATCAAATGTTTTCACTTTTGTCATTCTCATATATATTTCCTTATAACTTTAATATGGATTCTCTCCAAAGTAAGATGCAATATATTTTCTTACTTAGGAATTATTTACATTTCCTTTTGCATGAACTCTTCAAATCCTTTCCTTGTGCTTGATTTGGACTATTAGGCTTTCTTTTTCTTAGTGATGTTTAAGCATACATATTCAAGTTGCATTACAACTTTTTTATTTATTGTATTTTTGATGAAGAATATTATATTTGTATAATTTAATTTTTCAGTGTTTTATTTTTAGGGATACTTAGCTTTGTGTCAAATTCTAAAAGGCTTTTCTTATGCCAAGATTAACAACAGAAAATTCTCATGAATTCTTCTGATATCTTCTTTGGTACAACTTTGGTCATGGGAATTTATTTTGGGGTAAGGGGTGATTTGAAAACAGACTTTACTGTTTTCTGGATGATAACATAGCTGTTCCAACATTATTTATTGGAGAATTTACTTTATGCATTTTACTTTAAATGCACCAATAGCAAAAAATAGAGGCAGTATAGCCCATGAGTTAAAAACATGAACACCAGAGCCTAACCACAGGGGTTCAAATGTCACATCAGACATATACTACATATTCTATGTGTCAGCTATGTTATAATTATTGTTATGTGTATTTCCCCCTATGTATTTGGTGCTAGTGCTAGATGTTCTACTCTGGTCCATTGATCCTTCTAGTCATATGTCAGTACGCATGCTTCAAATAATTGCAGCTTTGCAGTATTTTTATTTGTAGATTATCATGTGGTTTTTATTTATTATAATCAATGTCTTTATTCCCAAAGTTACTTATATAAATCAAGGTTTCTGATATCCAAATATTGTTTTCTTCCAACCTCCTTACCAAATCCTATTATAGTTCTTATAGTTTGTTCTAAATTGATTCACTCTGCTCTTCTGGGTATACATTCATACAAACTGTAATTACTAATAGTTTTACCTCCTCATTTCCAATAGCTATCCCACTTATTTCTTTCTCTTATGTAATTTTACTGGCAAGTATCTCCAACTGTAGACATTTTTACCTTGTTTCTGACCATAACATTACTGTTTTAAAGTGTTACTATTATGCATAACCCTGGCTTAAGGATAGAGAATAGATATCAAATTGAGGAAGAATCTATTTTACTATTTTAACACTTTTACCAGGAATAAAGTTTGGATTCTATCCTAAATGCCTTTTTTTCATTTGTATCTATAAATATTGTGAGTTATAGTCATTATTCCATTCAACAACTAGATATTAAGTACATAGTTTATGCAAAGCACTCTTCTAAACCCTAGAAATTCAAGAGTAAACATGTAAAACTGGCTTCTGCCCTCAAAGGGTTCATATTTGAATCAAGAAGTTTATCAATGAGAAAATAAACACAGGGATTTGAAATATGATGTCAGGACCATGTCAATGCTATTATGGTAATAAATTGCTTAATAGGACTTTATCCTTATATTCCTGTATGGAGTAATCTTTTATGATTAAAGATGGCTGGAAATCTTTTGAATTTTTCAAACATGTTATTAAGAAAAAAAGAGTTTCACCAAACTTTCTTCTTTTTTTTTTTTTTTAGATTTATTTAATTATATTTTTTGGTGAGAAGACATAAGGAGAGAGAGAGAATCTCGAGCAGACTCTCTGCTACATGCAGAACCCAACATGGGGCATGACCTGAGCCAAAAATCAAGAGTCGGACACTTAACCAGCTAAGGCACCTGGGCACCCCTCACCAAACGTTCTTAGAGTAGTGATTGAAAAAGAAATTACTTGTGTGTCCTGATAAGGTCAGATAGCTCAAACTGATTATACGGGTTTTTCACGGCATTGCTTTCCAAACGCTGTAAATGTAAGACCTAGAGAGTGGCTAACTGGCTGTTTCAAAAAGCATGATTGCTATAAAACAAGGAGAGTATCAAGTAGTTTCCTGCTAAATGCCTAGTGAAGACAAAACAAGAATTGAGCTTCCCCAGACTGTCTGCAGCAAATCACACTCACCCCCTCCCCTGAGATACGTCATCAATACACTCAGTACCCTCTTATTCTCTCCTTGCCGAACTCTTTCCCATCTACAGACAGAATGGTGCTTTTGCTCAGAAGCGTCTCTGATTTCCCCTGTGTTAGTTGCTCCCACTTCTTTGGTACCAATGGGCTCTGCTTATTTCTCTCTTTATATTTATCACAATACACTAATGCTTTTATTCATACATCTGTGGTAGACTATGGCCCACAATATGTTCACAACTCCCAGTACCCACACTGTTGTGGGGTCCAACACCCTTTCTGATTCTGGGCCTGATCATGGGGTGGATTTGGCAAATATGTCAATCACAGATGTTATATGCGCAGAATCTTAAGATGCGTGCATGCATTGGAGTTTGTAGTGTCTCCTGTTCTGCAGAACCTAAGAATAACACAGGGAGAGTCCAGTCTACTGGGGGATGAGACCAGAGGGATCAGACACAAGCTGCCTGGCTGAGGCTCCATAGACCAGCCTACCTGCCTGGGCAGTCCAGTCCCAGCCAAGCTGCTAACTGACCAGAAATCAGCCAAACTAACCCATACCAAGAAAATCACCTAGCTGCACTGAAGAAGTGTGAGAAAGAACAAAGGTTTGTTGTTTGGGGGGTCATTTGCTGCACAGCACTTTTACTCAACTGTGAGCACTTTGAAAGTCGGGATAATGTCTTATTCACTGAGAACAGTGTCTAGCACAGTGCCAGGCACATGCTGTCTGTCTGATTAACATTTTTTTAATAGAAGAGCCATTCCATTTAAGCAGAAGCAGGGATTCTGATGACCCCTACCTTAGGCTATACCATAAGCATGTTTAGCAGGCTTCTACCAGCTATGCTCTTTCCCTGTGAAAGCACCTATTACATTTTTTTTTCTGTGGCTGTTTTGTTCAAATGTCTTCTTATTGGACTGTAAACTCTGTGAGAGCAGGGACCTCATTTATGTTTGCTTACGGTTGTGTCATTCAGTCCCTAGCACAGGAATGTAGCAGGTGTTTGGCAAATATTTGTTGAATAAATGAACAAACACAACTTGGCATTTGCAGTATCCAGTAATGTGGCCCCGGTGCACGAGGAAGTATTAATCACCTCTATCCATCATACATGGCCACACAGCGCCTGGGGTCTCCTCTTGGCATTACCAAAAGGCATGCTTTCCCCCTAAGGGGAAATGTTGTAGATGGAAGAGAGAAGTAGATGGTTGGGGGTGGACGGACCTGAGAAGTCATGCACAGCTGGTCATCTCCTGCTGAATCTAGGCAGGTACATGCATGCACAGTGCCCAGTCCTCCCAAGTGGACATGAATCTAGAAAGCCTCCTGGTCAAGGGACGAGTAGTGGCTTAAAAGTCAAGAGACTGGAGACTCAGGCCCTGCGCTGCTTTGTGACCTACTTCAGCTCACCTAACCTCTCTGGGCCATGGGGTCTACCCTACCCGCCTAATATACTACCTCAAAAGAACACAGTAAATAATACAAAACTGTTTACAAAAATAAAAACCAAAGAGACCCCCTTCACTTCATAAACAGGCTCTGTTCCACATGCTCATGTTTCACAGGGTTGTTTAGAAGTGAGTGTTGCATTTTCCCATAGAAACCATATTGAAAATCACAGTTAGGTTCCCTGGCTCCCACTCAAAAGCCTATTTAAACCATAATGTAATGGAAATAACATATATTTGTGAAGAAAAACGGCAGGAAAAATACTGTTGCAATACTAGTAATTAAACCAGAAAAAAAAAATAATACCACAGAATAAGCAGCCGTGTTTCTGATTCATCTCAAATGCCAGTGCTTGAAGAAAAGTGGGCTTAATTAGAAAAGAAGGAGGTGGCGCGAAGGTTTTGTGGAGCTCTAAGGCATCTTTCAGTCACAGCTTCAGATGCTCCAAATACTGAGTTGGTGACAAGGTTTCCCCCAAAATGTCATGTTGTCCCGTTCTTGATGCTGCATCCCAGGTGTGTGCCCTTTTCTATGATTTGGTCCACATTTTGAGTCACAAGTGAAATGAGAAAAGGAGAAGACTTACCTGACCAAAAGCTGTAAAAGAGGAAGGAAGACACAAGGAAGAGATTGCTAAGCCTGAGAGCAGCAAAGCAACATTCGGAGACTCCTACACCACCTATCAGAAGACGTTCCTGTGTTCCCTTGCGCTTTCTCCACAATTGACCTGCAACAAGGCACTTCCTCACTTTGTAATGGAAAGCACCGAGGCTGGATTGGAAGGTGATTTTGCTAACAAGTTTTGTGTGGGAGCCAGAATTAGGTCTTAGGGCTTCCTGATGCTAACGCCCATTTCCTTTGTTCCTTCCATTGCTGTCGCTGAGAAGGACAAAAGGGAAGGGAAGCACTGTTTCTAAGGAGATGGTGAGGAGCCCATCTGACGTCCCCTGTAAGACGTCAGGGGGCACTGTCCCCCAGAACATCACAGCAAGGCATTGAGGAGGCTGCAAAGCTTGAGATGGGGAGGAAAAATGTACAGACAAAGGTCTAAAACATTTGAGAAACTTAAAGTTAGGGCTTGTGGCTCCAGCAGAAACTGGTACAAATGTAAGACACTACTGACCAGACAGACACAGTCACTATGCTTAAGAAGCCATAGCCTAAAATCAATGATCAACAGTGAGATTAAATCCATAGAGAGATAAGGAAGAGAACAATCTCAAAGCACAAAATCCTAAAGGAGAGAAGTTAATAAATGAATAAAGCAAAATTAATAACAGAAGTATATGTGCTGAGTGAAAAAATGAGCCTAAAAAGAAGACACCTCGGGCGCCTGGGTGGCTCCGTGGGTTAAGCCGCTGCCTTTGGCTCAGGTCATAATCTCAGGGTCCGGGGATCGAGTCCCGCATCAGGCTCTCTGCTCAGCAGGGAGCCTGCTTCCTCCTCTCTCTCTCTGCCTGCCTCTCTGTCTACTTGTGATCTCTGTCTGTCAAATAAATAAATAAAAAATCTTTAAAAAAAAAAAAAAAAAAAGAAGACACCTCCTCGGGTAAACAACGGAGAAGAGAGCACAGGGATGAAACAAAACTTTGCAAATTACCATCTTCTCTCATGTTGATCAACCCAGGGGTTCTTGCTCATAAAATTAAAAGAAATAAAATTCAACTGCAACTAGCTCCCTTGAGCTCCTCATAAGTGCTCACACGGCAGGGAGGGGACTTTGGGGAAGGAAGCACACTAGGCTCCTTCCATCGAGTTGCTTCCCTTCTGTATGAGCCATGCGAAGACCAAGTTACAGGATCACCAAGGACAGCAGCATCGTGCAGACACAGGGACCCCAGACCTAGCCTCCTCGATGAGGGTAGCTCTTACTTCCTCCTCTGGCTGCCTCCCTCCCGCTTACCCCAGCAGGTCTACACACTGCCATTTGCTCTGTGTGATGGCACAAAAGTGCCATTGGGCATGCAGATGTCCCTGGCAGGGTGCCTACCCTCAAGAAACCTATGACCCAGTTGCAGAGAAAAGGCTTACATGAGGAACAACCAGAGATCAAGCCTTAGACACATTCTGTGCACTTTCCACAGAACTCTA
Organism: Mustela nigripes; assembly: GCF_022355385.1. Classification (NCBI taxonomy): domain Eukaryota; kingdom Metazoa; phylum Chordata; class Mammalia; order Carnivora; family Mustelidae; genus Mustela; species Mustela nigripes. Next base: position 106,861,226 of record NC_081557.1, read on the forward strand.
CAACCCACTTCATCCCTTCCCTCTTCTTGCCAACTTCCTTGGATTCTCACTGAGACCCCCCCCATTTGCGGGGCCTGTGGCAAATCCTGAGCTTTGGGTTTCCCATGGGAAATCAGGATTGATGTAAAAGATGGAAATGACAAATAAACCTAGCTCTTAACTTTGCAAGTTAACACTATAAATAATTCATTCATTTGTTTTAAAAAGTGATTTAGAAAATGTAAATATTAGCCATTATCATGGATGGATCAAAGGTGATGTTAAAAGTAAAGTAGAAATTGGACTACTGGGCCATTCTGGTATTTGTGCTTAATATCGCATTAAGTTTACTCTTTGTGGGAGAATCTTTTGGCTTAACAACCAGAAAATGACTGTGGACCCCCAGCAGACCGGACTTATTCCTCTCTCTTAAACAGCATTGCTTTCACAGGCCTGGGAATGTAAGGCTGTAATGTGCACTATCCTTCACTCCTTCCCCTCCTTTTTCTCCCTCCCCCCCTTTCTCCACCAGCCCTCTGCCACCACCCTAAGTGTGTGATCAACTGAAAAATACAGACTAGAAAAAGGAGAGGAAACCTGGTTTTGGAACAGCACACAGTGATTGATTATCCAGGCCCACAAACTACTAGACACTGGAGAGAGTTCTTACAAACATGATCTAATTGAGCTCGTATAAGTACTCGGCTCCCCCGAGATTATTTTCCCCTATGTTATTGGAGAAGAAACCAAGCCTCAGAAACACCAAGCGAACTGTCCTGCATCACACAGCTGCTGAGTGACAAAAAATGAGATCTGACCCAAATCAGTTTGCCAAAGCAGCCATGCTCTTTTCAGTACATGACACTTCACCCACCATGCCTTTGCTTCCATCAGCAAATCTGAATGGTGTGAATAAGAATCTCTGGTTATTTCACTCTAGTGCCTCTTCCTGCCCTTTCTGGGATTCCTTGTTTGAGCCCCAACCTTAAAATTTCTTACCAACGTGATATTTAAGGGTGTCAGCTACTTCATGAAGAAAGATACCAAATGTAGGCCACAGTGGCCATAGAGTAACTGTCAGAGAGGAATGCCTCTCTCTCCCATCTGACAACCTACATTCTCTGCCTCAGTTTCTCTGCACACCAAAAGTAGTTGAAACCCCTTGAACATCCCTTCCCAACCTATATCCTCATGCTTCTTCAAGACAACTATAATACCAGAATGCTTTCCCCCTCCTGGCTTCCTGATTCTTAAGTACAAAGAGAATTTGAGATAAAGGTCTTCTGGAGGTTCTCTACTCCAGAGGGTTCTACACATGGTCATGCCCATCACCTAAGGAGCTCTTAAAAATAGGCAAATCCTTGGGTTCTATCTCTCATGGTTCTTAGAGAGAAGGTTGGGGTTCAGAAATTTTTATTTTTTAAAGCTTCTTGGTTAATTCTCCCAAACTACCCAATTTGGATATTGTTATGGGTGAACTGTGTCCCTTTAAAATTCATATGTTGAAGTCTTAACAACCAAGACCTCAGAATATGACTATATTTGGAGATAGTGTCTTTAAGGAGATAATTACACTTATTTTTAATTACATTTAAAATAATGTCATATTGGTAGGCCCTAACCCAATATGACTGATTTTTATAAGAAGAGGATATTAGGACACAGAAAAACTCAAGAGGGAAGATCATGTGAAGGCAGAGGAAGAAGAAATAGCCCTCTAGAAGACAAGTAGGCAGGCCTCAGAAGAAACTAGTCTGCTGACCCTTGATCTTGGACATCCAGGCTCCAGAACTGTGAGAAAATAAAAGTCTGTTGTTTAAGCCATCCAGTCTGTGGTACCTTATTATGGCAGCCCTAATAAAGTAATACAAGTGCTTCAAAACTAGCCTAACCTTTGTCAAGTAAAGATGAAAAACTGAGGTCTAAGGAGGTCAATTGGCTTACTAAAGGCCATTGAAGAGGGTAGTATTGGGCTGAGACTCAAACCCGTGTGTACTGATGCACACTCCAAGACTCACTCTGTGACCCTGCATTGACTCTCAGGGACAGAGAACCAGACCAGCGTGAACCCTCCAGGAAGCCTTCCCTGAAGACTAGTGGAGTCTTACTGATACTCATTCCCCGGAGAATCTGTGGTACTAATTCTCTAAAGCCTTTTTTTTTTTTTTTTTTAAATTTTTTATTTTTTATAAACATATATTTTTATCCCCAGGGGTACAGGTCTGTGAATCACCAGGTTTACACACTTCACAGCACTCACCAAA
>NC_081557.1:106868468-106900630 GCF_022355385.1 Mustela nigripes
AATTTATTGCCGTAGAGTTGCTCATAGTATGTTCTTATAATAGTTTGGCCCGACTTATCAAAAAGAAAAGAGAAAGGACCCAAATAAATAAAATCATGAATGAAAGAGGAGAGATCACAACTAACATCTAAAGCCTTTAATTATCTGCAGTACTAATTATCTGAAGTCTCAGCATTGGACAGGGACAGATTGTTATTGACAATCATTTGGCCTTCCCACCTGACTCATGTCCCTATATCACACCAAAGAGTGCTAGTGTTTCAATAGGTTGCTGATTGATTGACCTGAAAAGAGGAAAGGGGACGAGGAGATGGAGGAACTATCTTCTCTCACATGGCTTCTAAAACCAGTATGAGAACCACTGACTCACTTATATAGTTTCTGACCTGGCATTCACCATAGAACTGGATCCAAGTATTCAAAAGGGGTTACTCTCCCTACCCATCCCTTAAAAATACAATTTATCAATCAGAGGACGCAGCCCCAATTCTGTCACTGATTTTCTCTGTGATCTTGACTCCATCACTTAGATTACTCAGACCCTCATTTCCTCATATGGAGAATGGGGGATGGGAGGAAATGTCTGCTTTACTTACCTTACAGACATACAATGAATATAAAATATGATAATGTACAAGAAAGCACTTGGAAAAGTATAAAAATCTTATTTAAATACAAAATGTGACATATCCTTCATCCTCAAAAATATATGTGGATCAGAATGAGTTTCTGTCTGGAGGAGGCAGGAGCAATCATAATAGATATGGGAAGTCTGATTGATGGGCAGCTTACATGAATGGCTTTCAAATTTGGGGAAGGAACTGTGGTGCATAATGAAACAAAAAATTGTACTAGAATCTGGATAGGAGTCCCTGGTCCCAGCCCTACTGAGAACAACATGTGTATCTTATGAGTCCCTAATTCTTCCTAGGCTATGTCTTCTCATGTCTCAGATGAGGACAATAATCTCTACTTTGTCTTCCAAACAAGGTTATTGTAAAAACCAAATAAGACTGCATGTGTATGTGTGTACATGTGTGTGTGTGTGCTATGTCTGGATTTAAAAGAATAATATGCTTAATAGACAGTGAAATAGGACTGGAGTGTTAGTGGAGAAATTGAAAATCAGGAAAATTATAATTGAAGAAACTATAAATTTGCCAAAAGGTACTCTGACTAGAAAATCAGTTAGAAAGTATTACAAAGGGCTTGGAATTAGGGGATTATCCAAGTAAGCAGAAGTAGATCAGCCAAGAAAAAAAAAAAAAAAGGAAATTTAGAGAAATGTCAGCAAGTAAAGACGGTGTGACATTAAGAATTCAATATCAGGGAATTAATTATAGCAAAATGAGGCTTTTATTTTGTTTTTAATCAAGCATAATACCTAAATAAAACATTCAGGCCTATATTTCCTCAGTACACAGTGCAACTGTGAAAAGCAGCTATAGCATACATATGATTAGAAGCTAAAAACCTCGGAGTGAAACAGAAACTAAGAATCTGATTGATTACTTTACCTTTGTCAAACTTAATTGAGATTCTGCATTTGTAATTTAGCCACCTATCTATAGAGTTCATCCCCTGATTGCTCTAAATATTCTTGTTATGTGGTTTTTATACCCAGCTACTTAAGCTTGTAACACCCTGAAAATATTAAGTGGGAGAATAATAGCAAGAACTATGTTATGCGCTTTATATTCACTAAGCATCTATTAAATATGCAATACTCAATTCAATTTTCCACTTAGAAAATTTTAAAACTGTAAAACTGTAAGTCATATAACTATGAAAACTGAAGTTTAGATGTTAATATTTTGATAAAAAGAACTCAAAATTAGGCCCAACATAGACTAACACAGACTTGAAAAATGGTGATGTCTTGGGCGCCTGAGTGGCTCAGTCACTCAGGTGACTGCCTTCGGCTCGGGTCATGATCCTGGAATCTCGGCATCAAGTCTCACATTGGGATCCCTTCTCCCTCTGACCTTGCCCCTCTCATGCTCTCTCTCTCTGTCTAATTCTCTCTCTCACAAATAAATAAAATCTTTCTTAAAAGAGTGGTTTGTCTTTAAAATAAAAAAAGAAAAATGGTGATGTCTATGATAGAAATTTATTTTTTCTTAAGTTAAAAGAAATCCAAAGATTTCAGAGTCAGAGGGTGTCATGGCAAATCCACAGTCACTAAAAATGAGGCTCTTTCTAGCTGTGTTCTGCTATCTATAAGAAGTGGTCATCATCTTCATTGTCCTAAATGACTGCTAAAGCTCCAGTCATCACCGCTATATCTAAGGAGTGGAATGGGAAACAAACAAACAGAAAGAATAGTGGCACTCTGCCTCTTAACAGGCATCTTGAGGGTCCCTTACTTGGCATCCCTCCCATCTCTTTGGCTGGAACCTAACCATGTAGCCTTACTTAATCACAAGAGATTCTGGGAAATGAAGTCTTTCATCTGGGAGGCAATATGTCCAATTAAAAATTGGATTCCACTACTATACAAATGCAACTAGGAGTTTCTGCCATACCAGAGTTTAGTAATGCAAAGCTTATGCTCTTTGTCTGTGGCAGGAAACCCCTGACACTCATCTGTTTGAGGATTTCCCAGTCCCATCTGGACACATGTGGTGCAATCTAGTCCTGCTGTTAAATGGGAAAATAAAAGCAACATATAACGATTGCTGTTACTATTGCTACTACTTAGGGGACAATTGGACTCAATAGGATAAAAGGTGCAGTGAACATTGAAGAGAAGCGCAGGAAGTTTTCTTGTATCTGCTCAACCAAGGTACAACATATATGTACGGAAATTATGAAAATTATGCACAGAAATGTGTTCGATATAAATGTAATTGGGAAGGAGAAATACCAAGACTGGAAAGAGAATGGCTGAAATCTGGGTTAAATTTTGTTTTATCCACTGGCCTTCGATCTTGCTGAAGTAACATCATTTCAAAAAGGAAACAGAGCAGAGACAAATTTCATAGCTTTGTGAAAATAGCTCTAGATGGATTTTGCACCTATAAATGATCATGAAGAAATGCCACAAATGTAACAAAACACCTTGAAATCACACACAGAGCTGGCATTCTGGAAACCAGGGTAAGCAAACTGAATGCCCATTGTGTTTATTCACTGCATCATCTACAAATCTGTAGCTTCCAGTCAGGTCTGAGCCTCGACCCAGTGGAGCCATGTCCAGCCTAGACCCCACAGCATCCCTCAGCTTGGTTCCAGATGCTTGTCCTGGACCCAGTCTGCTCCATTACAAAACCAGGGTGAGCTCTTTCTGGACTACAGACAAGGAGAAAGAAAACTAGGGAAGGATCCACCTTTGGCTCTAAGTCCCTTCCTTTATCTGGACCTCAGTGTCTTTACGTATAAAATGGGCAAGAAGACCAGTTAATCAGAGGTCTTTTCAGTGCCAGATTTCATGAAAACTGAAGAGGTCACCATGAAGTTTTGATGAACGAAAGCAGTGAGGTTGGAGAAAGCAAAAAGTAACAACCATTCTGTTGTTTGTTTTTTAATCCCACAAAATAGGTGAGTTTGTTTGAGAATTCTCCTCCGTTTCAATACCACCAGGGCAGCTGAATACCAGCCCTGAAGCCCTGAGCAAGAAGCCTTTTGCTATCCCCAGAGATACCAAAAGGATCAACACAGCACAATGTTCTGGGATTGCTAAAGGCCTAAACTCTTGCCTCAAACAGACCTGAATCTATCAGTCCCAGATCAGCAACTTTCTGTCTCCGGTCCCTTGGCAAGTTTCCTAACCCTTTTGTCTGTTAGTTTCCTGATTTTGGAAGGGGAAATCATAACACTACCTATCACAGGCTCGTTAGAGTGAGTGGCATCATATACTTAAAGCTTGTAGTACACTGTTTGGCACATATCAAGCATTCAAATAATAGTAACTACTATTAGAAGCCATACTCCCAACTCTTTTTTTTAATTTTAATTTTTATTAACATATAATGTATTATTAGCCCCAAGGGTACAGGTCTATGAATCGCCAGGTTTACACACTTCACAGCACTCACCATAGCACATACCCTCTCCAATGTCCATAACCCCACCAACCTCTCCCTACCCCCCTACCCACGGCCACGCTCAGTTTGTTTTGTGAGATGAAGAGTCTTTTATGGTTTGTCTCTTTCCCAACCCCATCTCATACTCCCAACTCTTAAAAGAGAACAAATCCTGTGCACTGGGAATTCGGAGTCTGTGAGCCTGCTTTGAGCCTTCTGTGCCTTAAACCTCAGGACAATCCAAATGCATTAAAATGTTTTTTTCCAAATCTGGGAAGGAGTAGTCCACAGTTTTACCAAATCAAAATCCGGATCAGAAGCTGTATGTGCATGTGTATGCCCAATATAATGAAAGCATGAAGAAAAGGAATTGTGTTCTCTAAAAAATGGGAGGACGGTTTCCAACTACAGCACGATCCTCCTCATTCCCTGTCTCTCTGGGATTCCCCTTCTCTCTGCACTTGCAGCCATTTCCAGGAAGAACCAGCTACCTATGACATTACCTGGACACATCACATAAAGCTTGTCTTAATCAACAGAAGCGACATTGCTGAAAATCTGGTGATTTTCATCTGGAGCTGACAACATGGTAATTTATATTCCACACAGCGTAACCAAAGAGCTTGTTATGCAAACACAGGCCACTGATTTGACAAATCTCCTGGAAACAGAATTAATGTCTGTATTCTGTGCAAAGATGTAATTTATTTTAATATTTTAAAGAGATAATATATATCTATCTATCTGTATATATTCAGAGAGTGAGATATATACACACACCGAGATATGTATATTTAAATAGAGTCAAGCGTGGGGACTATAGCTGGTGTGCTGCTGCATTAAGAGGTCCAAGAACTACAATGAAAATGGCATTGCTGATTACTACCAGCATCTTTCATTTGGTGTGTTTTCTTTTCTATTCCTGGTGATAACATAAATATTATTCTTCTGTGAAAAATGCTTTATTTATGGTGCTGAAGTAAGGAATGCATTTCATGGTAATTGAGGTTTTTTTGATGGAGAGCAAGTTGAGTGCCCAACTACAGAAAAAGTTTTAATTGGGTGGAAGGCTCCAGTGGGTATTTCCTAGTTATCAGACTTTCTTTTTTTAAAGGGAAAGTTTTCATTAAAGGAAAAATCAGCCCTGGCTGGTGATAAAGGACTGACTCTGATATTTGAGGGGTTGGTAAAACCCTGACCCCTTTGCCCCTGCCAGAGTGAGACCAACAGAATTTGAGGAGCAGTTCCAGAGAGAGATAATTTAATGATTTCCCTTAAAAACGTTATGCCTCTCTTAGGGGGAATGGATTCTCTGGGTCCTGCTCAAGGCCCACCAAAGATTTGATTTCAAAAGAAGCCCTGGGGCACCTGGGTGGCTCAGTAGGTTAAAGCCTCTGCCTTCGGGTCAGGTCATGATCCAGGGGTACTGGGATCGAGGCCCACATCAGGCTTACTGCTCAGCCTTCCCACCCAGCCTTCCCACCCACCCCCGTGCCTGCCTCTCTGACTACTTGTGATTTCTAACTGTCAAATAAATAAATAAAATCTTTAAAAAAAAAAAAAAAGCCCTTAATCCTTGTTCTTTTCCAATGGAAAATGGAGAAAACAAGTGGCTTCTCACCAAGTCCTCTTAGCCTTTCGTCCCCTGTTTACATGCACCTCCTACTTGCATTTCAAAACTGTGATTTAAGGAATTAAAACCACTCTACCCTGATGCCCCCACCAATTCTTTTGAGTCTGTGCACTCTCTCCCCCCAGCCTAAACCCCCTGATGGAGAAACCTAATCAAACCTGCCACATCTGTTGTTGATGCGTAGCTAAAGGGGCCTAAACAAGAAATCAATGTTCTGTGGCCCAGGGGATCCATTGTGCTATTTTCTCTGTTAATGCCATGTCAGGAGATGTCACCAGGAAGCCAGGCTGCTGAAGAGAGCATCAGTTCCCATTTGGAAAGGTCCCTGACAGCACTCAGGCAAGTGAGACTACAAGGAGGGTCCCACATGGACAGAGCTGCTCCTGGTAGATAATGGGCCTCCTAGCTCTCATGTATGCTGATAGGAGAAGCCAGTCCCAAAGGAAATGGAAGTAGGGGCCTGGCCCTCTTCCATGGGAGGAGTGGGTAGTGGGGTCCCCCAGTAGATATCCCATCCATACCAGGGGCTTGCCAACATGCCCTGTCACCTTCATGCCCATCCGAGTCCTCCTCCCATGCAGCCCGTATTATGTCTGAGTATATTTTAAGAATCTCTGGGGGAAAGAACACATCTTTTACTGATTGGGGTTGACCAGACAGCCTTGGGACTGAACAGCATCTGTCCAGTTTCACCACCTCATGCCCTACCCTATGTTCATTCTCCCAATGTGCCCTCAGATATTTTTCTTCCCCTGCCTGCCCTGCATCCTCTCACCACTAGCTGGTGTCCATCCCCCAGTGGAGTTCTGGCCACTTGCTGGCCACACTCACGGTGATCATGGTTGTAGCACTAAGACTCAAATTTAACTGACGGTTGTGCGGCGGCTGTTGAGGTTCAACATTATTCCAGGGGCCATGTGCCTTAACCAATCTATCAGAAGACCTGGGTTTCAGGCCACAACTTCAGGCAGATGAGTTATTAGCTCAGAGCAAATATCGTCTCCTCCTCAGCCTCTATCTTTCTCACAGATCAGACGATATTGGGTGCCTCTTCATCTGTGCCCCTTCAACACATATTGCTTCTGAATATCTACAATGCCTCTTACCAGTCTTTCCTTCTATCCACCCATTTCTGAGCCTCTTGAGCATGAAGATTGGTCAGTTTAGAGTTGTATACTCAACAACTAGCTCGGTACTTGGTATATAGTTGATACTCAGCATGGGCTGAACACATGAATTGAAGGAAGAAACAACATAGAGACCTCTGGGTGACTGAGTTAAGTGTCTGACTCTTAATTTGGACTTTGGTCATGATCTCATGGTTGTGAGATCCCAGTGCCAGTCTCCATACTTTGTGAAGCTTGGTTAAGATTCTCTTCGGGGATGCCTGGGTGGTTCAGTTAAGTGTCTGCCTCCGGCTCAGGTTACGATCCCAGGGTCCTCAGATGGAGTCCCGCATTGGGCTTCTTTCTCAGCAGGGAGACTGGTTCTCCGCCTGCTTGTGCTCACTTGTTCTCTCTCACTCTCTCTCTCTCTCTCTGACAAATAAATAAAATTTTTTAAAAAAGAAAAAAAAAGATTCTCTCTCTTACTCTTCCTCTGCCCCCTTCACCCCTGCTTATGTGCACATGTACTCTCTCCCTTCATCTCTCCCATCATATAGATATATAGAGATACATATATAAAGAAACAAGGTGAATAGCAACACACTACCTGGCTTTTCATCAACACTTCCTATGCTTGTTAGGGTGAGGAGGGCGCTGAAGCTGCGGAAAGGGCAAAAAGTTGGGTTTTGAGCCAAATGTCCATGTTTCCAATTCATAGTTCATGCAGGAGATTTGAGATCTTAACAGAACTTATGAAGTATTCCTATACTATAGCAAACTAGGAATGGTATTTTAGAAAAAGTCTAGACACTGATTCTAAAATAACCTGAATCAAGTCATTTAAAACCACTCAGAAATTCTTAACTACCTAGAGCACTTCCCTGCTAAGAGACACCTGTTCAAAAACAACCCACAGTTTCCTGTCCGGTGGTCATTCATTACACATTACAGAGGATAAATCTAATTTACATTTGTGTTGTTTCACTCAAAATACGCAGGTAAGATTGAGGGGCTAGGGCTGTGCAAGAGGACAAAGCCATCCCATCTGGGTCTTTCCCTATGAGATCAGTGCCCCAGGCCCCAGAAGCTGGAAAGTAGCTCACCCCCAAGAGAGGAAGACGCCAGCTCTGCACTGACCTGAGGGGTAGGATGAGTGACTATGATGCTTTTGGCCTTCTGGAGGTCACCCTGCATCTACACTTTTCAGTGAAGCCATCTGGGAGGGTCTTCCATGCCCACACAGCCACGTAGTAACAGAAGAAGGGGAAGTTTTGCCCTCTACCTCGTGCTGTTCCAGAAAAACAGGAATTGCTTTCAAAGCTTTCCAGACTACACTGAGATATAAACTTCACACGCTAAGGGTTTGATTCTAGAGACATTTACCCAGAATAGAAGCAGAGCTCAAATTGGACCAGCAAGGTATGTTACCAAAGGGAGGGTAAAGGAGGTGGTAAGAGCTGGAACTAAATACATCTCTGCCAGAGGCAAGAGCAGAGGAGAGTTTTCTCAAAGCAACAAAAATGGGGAGGGGGGAATCTCTTCAGGTTGAAAAGAAGAAGGTGGAGTGTGCCATGCAAGAGAGCTTTCTAACAGACAGTTTTTATCTTGACAGGGGTGTCCTCTTAACATATATTTACTTTCTAATTACCCAGAACTATGTAATTAACCTGTCAGTAGACAGTGCTTGCCACACTAATGAATGGATAAGGATTCTCAGTGTTGATAATCAGCCCAGCCGAGGGAAGGGGATCCTTGTTCTTATGACTCACTTAACTTGTTTCTTTTGCATATCTTTGTCTTCTTCACCCCTTTATCTCTTCTATTGGAGTATCAGCCCAAAAGAAACCTTTTTTTTTTTAATTTTAATTGTGTTATGTTAGCCACCATGCAATGCCTCATTAGTTTTTGATGTAGTGTTCCAAGATTCATTGAAGAAACTTCTTTTTAATATGAAAGTATCCCAGGGCCTTGGCTCATACTGAAGAGATTTAAATGCCTTGGCCTTGAGTGGGCCAAGCCTCCAAATGAGGTGGGCAATGGTATCATAGCTCTAGATGGGCAGGGACTCATCTCAGGGCTCTGGCCTATGACTGAGGATAACAGAGAATAGGACAGGTTAGTAGAGGAGGGCCTAGTGGGAGCTGGAACAACAGTGTGATTCTCCTAAGGGTGCAGGACAGCTGAGTAAAGAAAGCAGCCCAGTCACAGAGTATGACCATGTAACAGGTGTGTATTAACCATGTCTTTTGTCTGTGTTCTGCTGCTTTGACATCCAGGGTCTCGCTGACCCTGAGAAACTGCCGCTCATAGGTCTGGCCTATCCTAGAGATAATAAATCACTAGCCAGGGAGCGCGCCTTTCAAATGCACAGTAGCCAAGCCAATGTCTTAACCACCTCCTTCACTGGGCTCTCACCTTAACACTGCTGCCTGACCTCATCACGCAAGGACCAGGTACCAAACAAGTCGGGAGAGCGCCCCCTGCCTCAGAGCCCACCAAACCTACTCACACAAGTTAACCATAATCTTGCTTACTAGTACTGCCTCATCTAAGCCTTCCTGCAGAAACCACAGTAAAGGCTCTTGCCCACAGTTTCCCCCTCACTCTCTCTGCCCCCTGACCAATACCCCGTAACAGGTGTGGCGCCTTTTCTGGGGATCCATCAGCACAACTATCTTTCCAGTGATGGTTGTATTTTAGTCTGTTGCCCTCAGCATACCTGAATAATAGTAAAACCTACATTTTGAAACTAGGTGTCAGGGAAAGCTGTGATTCAATGGGCATGACAGTGTCCTAGGCACTTACCAGTAATCATTGAGGCCAGCAAGACCCGTTTCTGCGTGGCCTGGTGGGCTGAGGCTACAGTCATCCTTCCTCTCTAGTCCAGCTCAGAGACTGAGGAGGGTTGAGTCTGAAAATAGGGGGCATTAGCAACCACCAGAGGAATGGACTGGTGGGAACTGGGTGCAGAGAGGCCCAACGTCCCCAAGGGAAATGGAACACTTGGAGTGTTCACTGTCTTGGATTAAAAGACAGAAAGCCTTGGTTCCAACTTTGGTGCCACCACTAATATTTCTGGTGACTTGGGAGATGATTTAAATTCTCTGACCCTCAGTTTCCTCCTCTGTCCACTGGGGATAGTGATGGCTGAAATACACCTAAATGCACCCTCCTCCTCCTCAACTTTGTCATGATTGCAGTTTTGTGATAATTATTTCTCCAATTGCTTTCTCAATACACCCAATGGGAAGAAACTGCGTATTGTGTGTATTTGCATGTTTTTCATGGCTTTAGATTGAATAGATGCTGATATATTTCTTTGAATTCCACAATTACTAACTTCGACTCATCAAGTTGCCCTTTTTTTTAATATAACTTTTCAGAAAGAAGAAAGAAGAGAGGCGCATGTGGAGAACTGTAATACTGGGGACACTGCTTCCAGGCACTTGTCTGTCCACTGTGGAGGGCTTTCACCTTGATGGCCAGTGAAAGGGGGTCTTGTTCCTCTACTCAGATAGTGAGAAAGATCTCACAGATATTTTAAATGACCCTCATCTTCCTTTTGAGGAAGAAATTTGATAAGAACACGGGTCAGTGCTGGGAGGAGCCCAGGGAGGAAGCAGATGCCCTAGCTGTGAGCTGGCTCTAGATGAGGTCATCTAGACCCTCTCCAAGCCTCCCCAGGGACACTGGGCCCCATTTTCTCTCTGGCTGCCCTTCTTAGCAGAGCAAGTAGACTTTTACATTTTCTGCATGAAGATGTAGTCCAGGCCACATTATTTGATTTCTAGTCAGTGTCAGTGCAGAGCCATTGAAAGCTCACCAAAAAGCCCGAGCCTGGATTCATGGTTGCAAGCTGAAGTGATCCTTTCCTTCGCTGGAAGTCATCCTATAATGGCTACACCATCCTGCCTGCACTGTCCTATGAACACAGGCCAGAGCTATGACAGAGGGACTTAGCTCTGAAAGAGAAAATCTTCTCTTCTTCTTCCCCCACTCCTCCCTCTTTTTCTACTCCTCCCCCTCCCCCTCCTCCTCCTCCTCTTCCCTCTGTTGTTGCTGCTGCTGCTACTTTTTCTCCTTCTCCTTCTCCTCCTTCTCCTTCTTCTTCACCTTCTTCCTCTCCTCCTCCTCCTCTTCCTCCTTCTTCTTCCCCATCTTCTTTTCCTCCTCCTTCCCTTTCTTCTTCCCCCCTCCTCCTCCTCTTCCTCCGTCTCCTTCATTCTTTTCTCATTTATTACCTTCCCTCTGGAGTCAGACAGATGTGGTTTTGAATCTGGTGTCCATCATTTACCACCCAGACTAGTCACACAACCTCTCTAAATGTCATATGTGCTACACAGAGGATAACACTGGTGTTACCTCATACATGTGGCCAGAGAGATGTGTGGGGTGGGTACAGTCCCTGGTGCATGCTAGGTGGTCCATAACAGCACTTTCCCTCTCCTTTTTTTCAACTTCAGTCTCTAGTCTTCCCCTAAAAACACTGTTCTTTAAATGACAGACCTGAGTATTTCCAGACTTACATGATCTGGGTAATGCAACAAGTGCCAATGCCATAGGTTCAGTTATTAATTCCCCCAAGGAGGGCCCAAGACAAGTTCCAGCTTCTTTGTTCCTGCTTGTGAGAAACTTCTCCCACTGGGGAGCTAGCCTGAGGATTGGGAGGTGCACCAAGGAGGCAAAAGAAAAGCTGTGCTAAAGTCCCTCCAGGGATCAGCCCATAAAAGTAATAGTGCACAAAGCAACTCACAGATCAGAGCAAAGGATGGTGGAATGGCTGTTTGCTCCTTCTGGGGACTCGCCGCTGCCCCCACCTGCTGTTTGCACAGCTCCTGAGATGTCCTTGGCTACCGTGGTTCCTGGGTCTTAATACACCAGGAAGGAGGCTCCCAGCCCCTTAGACTAACCTCCACACAGCTATGGGTCAGCCAGGCCTCCAGGGCCCTACAAGCCTTCCTTCAGCAGCTCCCTCCATCCTCTGTCCTGCCAGGTGTGCTTTCTACTTACTTTCTTTCCTAAAAAAAACCAGCTCCACAGCCACATTGCCGCCAGCGCTCATCAGTCCCCCACACAAGCAGGCCTCCTACAGTAGCTAATTTCCCTTCTTAGAGCTTTCTTGTCTGTCTCTTCTTCTGTTTCCTGCCATCAGCCCCCTTCTCTCCTAAATTCAAATCCCTCTCAACCAGGTGTCACATCTGAAAGAGGTCTGATAAATTAATCCCCGCTAAAATGTCCCGGCTAAAACTAACAGCGGCTTAATGTGATTTTAGCTTAATGCATTTGAGACCCTCCCCAGGGTGTTTGCATTTTATCAGGGGACTCCTTCAGACACAGCAGAATGGTCCTCAAAGAAGGGAATGATGCAGCTTTGCATGCAATAAGGAAGGGCAAGGGAAGAGCTTGAGGACAAGTAGGGCTTTCCGTGGACCATGCCCAGCTGGCTATTTACCCATTCCTGAGCATTCCTCAAATATGCAGTAAGAGAGTCCTCTCTGCTGAGCACTCTGCTGAGCATGAGGAGATCAAGAAGGCAGGGAGATCGGGAAAGCATTCACATTGTCATTTTACATTCAACATTTGTTTAGGTTTATATGACAGACCAGGAGTTGGCAGTGGGTCGGCTTTATATGAAAGATAGAAAATAAGCCAATTTCTGTGATCTTCTTCTGATTTATTACAAAAAGCAGAGAACCCCCTAGAGCAGAGAACCACATGATAAATGCCTCCCCTGTGAGAGAGGTGTAGGTCACTCCTATGGCTGCCATGCCTCCCATCTTAGCCACCTGCAGTCAGCCTCCCACTTTGGACAGACTGCCCTTCCCAAGGTCCAGTGTGTCCAGAAGTAGGCATGCACCCTCTCATGAGACATGGTGGGGCCGGGTCATCTTCAGGGCATAAGAGGAAGGCAGCAGCAGGATGGTGAAGGTTCATTCTGCTGGAGCACAGTTGAGGACCACTTACGGGAAGGAAAGGAGAAACTAATGGGTGGTTCCCAGTTGGCAAGTCTGACATTACCCAAGGCACTCATCATCAGAGAGCTCTCAGTGTGCTGCCCTTTTGGCTTCCAATAGCAGCATTATCTCCTTTGACTGGGAACAAAAACACTATTCCCAGTCCTGTTTACATGGGTTCCAAGTGTCTCCTATTTTCCTCAATTTCAAATAGACAGCCTTAATTTCAAATAAGATGTTCATTATCTCTCCACATGATAGACTATCAGTCAGTCAGGTTATATGATAATATGCCCTAATTGTTGGTTCAGAAAATATGCTCAATGAACCTTTCTAACCAGATGGTGGACTTGTCCCTTCGGCAGGATACAGGCTTTCTAAGGAATGACCTAGAGGTATTTTCTCCCTGCACTTTCCACCAACATTTTCCTCCTAAATAACACCTTTTAGAGGACACAAACCCGAGGACCTGAATATGCCCACACTGGTGGGGATGAAACCCATTATTTCAAATACCCCTCCCTTCTCACTGCTGAGTAGATCCTCCTCAACCCTTGTGGGCATCACTCACACCCTGAACTCCCCCAACAGCTCCTACTAAGGAAAGCCCTCCCCACTCTCCTGCCCTATGCCTGCAGCCTCCCTGCTACTTGCCCAGGCTCATTAGATTCAGCCCAAGTCCACGTTCTCTGCTGCACCTTCCCTCCCTGATTCCCCAGCAGGAGGATTGAGGTGACCTTTAAATGTCGCTTGTAAATGCCAGCTGATGCTAACAGGCTCCGAACCTCTGCACAGGCGCAGTTTCCCCAAAAGCCAGCAGATGACAGAGCTCAGGCACAGGGCTGGGGAGGCTGACTCCTGGGGACAAATCTGTGCCTGCAGCAGAGCACATGGCACTGCACTTGGCCAGAAAGCTGGAGTTTCCGTGGCCAGGCTCACCACACTGGGAAGGTGATATTTGTATTATTAAATGTTAGAGCTGGAAAAGTCCTTAGAGACCATCACCCCTCATGGCTCCTGGGAGGAAACCAAGGTCTCAAGAAAGAGGTCAAATATACCATTTTAAATAAAATCGAGCTCTGCCAGGAACTCAATTAGGCATTCACCTAACCCTGACACATGCTTTTTACTAAATGAATGAATGAATGATGGATTGTTTCAGTTAATTCTCACAACAACTATGTAAGGCAGACACCATCCTCACATTAACAAAAAGACACACACACTATATGAGGTTGACTGAGCTATCCAAAGGTCATATAGCTAATAAGACACGAAGCCAGGATTCAAATCTAAGTTTCCCCAGTCCTAAAACAATTTGCAGCTGTCCATTCTGCCCTATCCCCCACACCTTACTCCTTCCCCTTCCATCATCAGAAGGATCTGGAGGCTTTAGGTTTATATGACAGACCAGGAGCCTGTCATATATGACATATATATATAACATATATGACAGATCTGGAGACTTTTTATTGCCCCCATGTCCCCTGATGATTTTCCCAAGTTTCTGGTTTAATTCAGCAAATACTTATTTATCAATTAGCATCCTCCTGTTTTACTGTCTGAAGCATTCGTTTCCCATTACTCAGCTTCTTTGTGTTTGTCAGAACAGTCTGCCTTCAGGAAGAGTAGGATGGAAGAGCAAGGGTGAGATCTTCTTACAAGGGATACTCCATTAGTATGCTAGGATCACTGAAGGCCTTGGAGAAGAGCTCCCCCTTGTTCTCCCAGAAAGGGAAGCCCCAAGACCCAGCATGGGCCTTCGAGGAAGGTCCTACAGGAGTCATAAAAGGGAAAACATTGTGGGGATAGCACTAGGTCTGAGAAATCAGACTTCTGAGCCAGATTCCAGTGTGACTCCACCTAAAAATAATTCAGTTTCTTGTGAACTCAGTGAGTAAAACACTGGGATCCTGGATATGCTGTCACAAGTGGGTCATGTAGAACTATTTCCCAGTTTTCCAGCAGGCATCTCATAACCGGATACAAGAGAATTCCCAAAACGCAGAAGTTGCTCCAGGCTGACAACATAGTCATGCCGTCCTTGCCTCTGAACCAGAGCAGAGTCGTTATATGGAGAAAAATCCTGGCATCTGGCCCCACTTTTCCATCCTCTTGAAAGGCTGGAGGAGTCACCTGAAAGGTCCTCTAAGGGAAAGGAATGACTTTTAGGGAATTTGATTGTGTAAGGCACATCTAATCTCAGCAAAAGTTGTTACACTTGATGACTTTTCAGTGTCAGGAAATATCAAGGTTCATAGTACCCTTAGGTCCCAAATTCACAAGTAATAAATGAAATAGTTGTCACACCAGACATTTGTGAGTCATCACACTGACCACGTTTTTACAGTGTCTCTTTCCTTCATTAATTCATTTGCCCTTTCATGCATGCATTCATTCATTCATTCATTTATCCATACCTACTGAGTTCTCAATATGTTTGCAAGTCCTTTGAGAGAATGACAAGATGATGATGCCATTCCTTCCATCAAGAGATTCATTTTCCCCAGGACAATAACACAAGCACTGGAAATGTCCAGTTCTGGCCAGTCTCGATTCAGAGTAGCCACTGGCCTCCAAGACTGCTGGACTCAGCCAGAAGTCCTGCCTCAGTTGGATCTGTGAATTCACCACTGCTTATCTCTACCCTTGGCCTTGCCTGCCTACTTTCATTTTTCACTCAATAATACCATGATTTATTAAAAACATTTTCCATGAAAAAAAGTTTTCTAAATGCTTACACACCTACACCCTTTCTACTACCAGAGGTTCTCCCGAATCACGGGAAAAAATAATTGAAATAATGAGAAAAAGCACTTTTGGTGAATAAATCATAGACATTTGAATTGAGTGTCTGAGTAAATAAGTGAGAGCACTCTCACTTATTACTAAGGGCCTACAGGGAAGAGATTCAGAAGGCTGTTCTCATGAGACTGTGTCTCTTGGGATTGTGGACAGGCCAGTAAAGGTCTTAAACATGCTCATGATTTTCTGATTCATAAAAAGAGAAGACTGAGACTGATACTTACTTTATTTGAAGTAGTCGGCACAGTCCCAGTGATAATCGCATGTACTGCTCTTCATATTGACTCAGTGGGTAATATTCTGTGTTTATTTTCCATTCCAGCTAAGTGAGCATGTAGAGAAGCTGAAAAGGACCTGTTCTAATTGCCCCAGGGTGCATTTCTATTTCCAAGAGAACATGCATGCATGGGGCAGTGGAGACAGAAAAGAAAAAATGGCTGGGGAAAAAAAAAAAAAGATAGTCATTTAATAAGAGTCTTCCCAAATGTTGGTGAGGATGTGGAGGAAGGGGAACATTTTTATACTGTTAATGGTAATGCAAGCTGGTACAGCCACTCTGGAAAATAGTATGGAGTTTCCTCCAGATGGTAAGAATAGAGCTACCTTACAACCCAATAACTGCACTACTAGGTATTTACCCCAAAGGTACAGATGTAGTAAAAGGAAGGGGCACATGCACCCCAAAATGCATAGTAGCAATGTCCACCATAGCCAAACTGCAGAAGGAGCCAAGATGCCCTTCAACAGATGAATGCATAAAGAAGATGTAGCACACCGATATAATGGAATATTATTCAGCCATCAGAAAGGATGAATACTCACCATTTACATCGACATGGATGGAACTGGAAGGGATTATGTTAAGTGAAGTAAGTCAAGGAGAGACGATTATCATATGGTTTCACTCATATGTGGAACATAAACAATAGCATGGGGAAAGGGAGGGAAATCCAAACAGAGAGAAATCAGAATGAGAGATGAACCATGAGAGACTATGGACCCCAGGAAACAATCTGAGATTTTCAGAGGGGAGGAGTATGGGAGGAAGAGGTAACAGGGTGATGGATATTGAGGAGGGCACAAGCTGTGATGACTGCTAGGTGTTACACTTAACTCATGGATCATTGAACACTACATCAAAAACTAATTATGTATGTTCAGTGGCTAATGGAACAAAATAAAAAAATACACTAAAAAATTAAATTTTAAAAATATATTTTATTTTTTAATTTAATTTTATTTTTTTAGTGTTCCAAGATTCATTGTTTATGCACCATGCCCAGTGCTCCATGCAATACGTGCCCTCCTTAATACCCACCACCAGGCTCATGTAACACCCACTACTCTCCCCTCCAAAACCCTCAGTTTGTTTCTCAGAGTCCAGAGTCTCTTATGCTTCTTCTCCACCTCCAATTTCTCCCAAGGCACTTTTCCTTTCCTTCTCCTAATGTCTTCCTTCCTCATGCTCCACAAATAAGTGAAACCTTATGATAATTGACTCTCTGCTTGACTTATTTCACTCAGCATAATCTCCTCCAGTCCCGTCCATGTTGATACAAAAGTTGGGTATTCATCCTTTCTGATGGAGGCATAATACTCCATTGTATATATGGACCACATCTTCTTTATCCATTCATCTGTTGAAGGGCATCTTGACTCTTTCCACAGTTTGGCAACTGTGGTCATTGCTGCTAGGAACATTGGGGTACAGATGGCCTTTCTTTTCACTCCATCTGCATCTTTCACTCCCAATAGTGCAATGGCAGGGTCATAGGGAAGCTCCATTCTTAATTTCTTAAGGAATCTCCACACTGTTTTCCAAAGTGGCTGCACCAACTTGCAATCCCACCAACAGTGTAAGAGGGTTCCCTTTTCTCCACATCCTCTCCAACACTTGTTGTTTACTGTCTTGTTGATTTTGGTCATTCTAACTGGTGTAAGGTGGTATCTCAATGTGGTTTTGATTTGAAACTCCCTGATGGCTAATGATGATGAACATTTTTTCATGTGTCTGTTAGCCATTTTATGTCTTCTTTGGAGAAGTGTCTGTTCATTTCTTCTGCCCATTTTTTTGATGTGATTATCTGTTTTTTGAGTGTTGAGTTTGAGGATTTCTTTATAGATCTTGGATATCAGCCCTTTGTAGTGTCATTTGTGAATATCTTCTCCCATTCCATGGGTTGCCTCTTTGTTTTGTTGACTCTTTCCTCCACTGTGAAGAAGCTTTTTATCTTGATGAAGAAAGAGTACACTTATCTTGATGAGCACTAAAAAGCATATAGAATTTCTGAATCATTATACTGTACACCTGAAACTAACACTATATGTTAATTATACTTGAATAAAAAAACGGATAAAAAAAAAAAGGAGTCTTCCTCAAAAAAGTAAAAACAAGTTATGGCAGAATAGAAGAGTAAAAGCTGCTGCTAGTGATGCTTAGAGTAGGGTAACTTGTTGGGGAGCAGGAGTCTAAATTATCAGTAAGCAAGGTTTTTGAGGTAGGGGGAATGTCGTTTTTAATCAAAGAATTTAGAATTCCTAATCTCAAGACATAGAAAATAAAAATTTGGTTTAGGAAGAGTCTGCAGAAAGATCCAAGAAAGATACTAATATAAGGTGTCTAAAACCTAGCTGTAGGCTGAGGACTCAATCAGAAAAATAATGTCTTGCATTTCTTATTACGAGAGATGAATGTAATCATTCTAGCTTACAAGTCCACATGAGAAAAGGAAGCAGGACACACTTTTCTTTTGTAGGGAGAGGGAACAGTGCCAAGCATCCATTCCTCCTCCACTGATAATTTTATTCTAATTTTTCCCAGGGGATCCCTTTCCCATTCTTGATCCATGAACTGCTAGGTAGGGTTGAGTCCATCCCCAGCACCAGCTGCAAAACATATGAACTTGGCCCGGCCAATCAGATCATCGCAAATTGGTACACAATGGACACATGACTTCACCAAACAGGTCAGAGGAATTTTCAGGGCTTCTGTGAGAACCACCAAGAAAAGCCTTTCTCTGGTGTCAAAAATTTGAAGTGAACTGTAGCCACTGCAGTCATCTTTCAACCACAAAGGGAGAGCTTGTCTGGGAATGGAGGCTAAAGAGAGATGAAGAGAAATTGAATTACGGTGATATTACTTGAGCCCCTACAGCAAACCACATCTGATACCAGATGTAGAATTAAACTCTTCAGTTATGATGAAGCTGGTTTGGGTTGGATTTCCACCACTTTGAACCGAATGAGACCCAGTTCATATAATAGTTGAACAGATCTATTGCAGAAGATAGCTCAAGTTGGGGCCTTGACAAGAACATGGAACTACGTATCTAGGACTAACTTACTGGTGTTTATCACACTCCAAGAATCTCTCAAATTTTAGTAGAATGATTTGTGCTTTGCACTCTCTGGACTGGAGAGGACTGAGGAAGGGCATGGAGAATTGTGACACAGATCTCGTGTCTCGTCAGTTTGAACCTCAGAGGTTCAAAGAATATTTCCCAAAGAACAAAAGGCTCTTCAGATTAATGGTGACCACAAGTCACCTTTCCAGGCCATCCCTCCTGGCAATAGGCAGCACATTATCTGACTGAAATTCTCAGGGAAAGAAAAATCAGTTCTATAAAGAATCCTAATCTGTGAGTCAATCAGCTCTGGTTTGCACCTCACAAGCCAACAAACCTCTCTGAGCCTCAGTTTCTCCCTCTCTACATGAGGGAATAGCATGTATTCCCTCCCTGCCTCTCGGCACTGATGCAGGAAAGCTAACATGAGAGGACCATGAAAAGCATAAAGTGCTGCTTAACTAGGAAGCATTATTAGAAAAACCAGAAATCTCTTCCTGAGGACACACACATCAGTGTTAGCTTCTCTTTTAGGTAATAAACAAACAAACAAACAAGTCGTTGGCACAATCACAGCTAAATTGGAAACGCTGGCATTACCCAGAACAAGTTATCTATCCAGAGAAGCCGAGAGGCCTCGGATGCACAAAATCATATTTCCCCAGGCATAGGATTAATTAAAACTATCAAGTGTTCCCAGCTTTTAGAAATTAACTTTGAAAGTGTTTGGTGTGAAGGGATAAAGAAGGAGGCTATGCAGTGGGGAGGGCTGCCCAGGAGCCCAGGAGTGTGGTGCCGGGGACAGACATGCCAGAGCTGTGTGCTTACTTTATTCTTCTTGGGAGAAAAAGGAGAACATAATGAGGTGTAAAAGTGTCTTTTGGAAGGGTGGATAGCTCTGCCTCTGACCCCGACCCCTCTGGTACATAATCTCTTCTTTCTTTTCTGTGAACAGGGGCTGGACACTCAGAACAGCAAGGCCAGGTGGTATCAAGGGAGGTGGGCAGAGAGGGATGGATCAGTACCTTTCTCTCTCTCCCTTTCTGGGCTTTATTCTCTTGAGTATTTACTCTTTTACTCCCTGGTAAGGAAGCCCATCTCAGGCACTGTTCTGAGCTCTTGTATGGTTGGTCGTGTTATGAGCAGAAGCAGCATAGAGTGCACTCTAGTTCTCGCTCGACCATTTGTCAGCTATGTGACCTCAGCTAAGGCACCTGATTCTTCCTAAGACTCAAATGTTCATTTGCAGGAGAAGGAGGAGGACTGAGGTATGTCTTCACCAAGAAGCCTCAGTGAGACATTGGAGGTGAGTCACGTAACACATAAAGGACTGCCATAGGTTCCAAAGACCCTAAGAAACTTTCCACATATCACATCTACTCAACCCACTTTAAGCGGGGGAAGCCTTGCTGGTGATGGAACCCAAGGCCTTGACAAACTCTGGATTAATAAATGGCACCCTCTCTGTTGGGATTCCATTTTTAGAATGGCAGGGAAACCCATTTTCCTTGCCTTTTGCTGTCACTGTGATACTAACCCTGGAAAGCAGTTTATTTTACTCTTGCTTTAGCAAGCTGGTGACCTTCTGAGCCCTCCTCACCAGCTGCTTGCCTCTCAGCTCTCCTAGATCTCAGAAAGAAGTGCTAGAGATCCCTGGAACTATATACCTCGCCATCTCCCATGCCCTCCCCTGGGTCTGTACCTCCAAAGCTTAAGGGCTGTGAGTCTTGTGGATTTCACTTTCTGGAACTAAGAGTTCTGATTATTTGTGTACTAGATCCCTGATTATCTTTCCAGCCATGTTATTTGTCTACTTAACATTAGATGTCTTCCTCTCTCCTTCCTAACAGAAGTCAGTACATGGTAAGCAGTTTTCCTACTTTCCTCCATTCAGCTATGTGCTTCAAGAGAGAACAGCCCTGTCACCTCCTCCAGGAGAAAGGGATTTTTCTGAATTGGTCTAAGCTAATCATGGTTGTCCTATTTCCTCCACCATTGGTTTGCCATTAATTGAGTCATGGACATCAATTATGGCCAGCAAGAGATGGGGGGTGTTTTTTGAGAGCTTTGGGAATAAGTGTCCTCATTTTGAAAGAGAGACATAAGGCAAGAAGCTATTTTCTGCCCTTGGAAGTATTCAAGTAGGAGTATAATGGCAGGTTTTGTGGGTACCTAAGCAAGGACAAGCTCTTGAGCTGAGGATGGTAGAGCAGAAGGAAAACATGCCCAGAGCTCTTGACACCACTAAGCTCCTGAGATACCTGCTGATAATAGTCAGCCCATGAGCTTGCATCCATGTCTCAGGACTTCTTATTACACGAGATGATTCTGCAATTGTTTAAGTCCATTCAGGTTGGAATATTCCCTTACTTGCAGCCTGAATTGCTCAACAGATTCACAAACTTGTACCATTTTTCATGGGAGGTCTTCTCAATCTATGGTCATAGTTTCATCTGCGGGGAGGTAGAGCTTGCTGACATGGCACCAGGTGGGCTGCCAGAAGATATGCTGATGCTTCTGGGGAGAGGAAGGTACCCAAACCTCACGGTCAGGCCTTGAGATCCCACTGACATCCCACGGATTGCCAACCCCAACTTGGTCTCTCTGATCTCCTCCCACCCTAGTCAAGCTGCATCCTCTCTTGCTTGAGCTAGTTACAACTGCATTTTTAAATAATTCTCCTCCTACTGGTCTTGACCCAGCTCAGCTTTGTTGTTTTCATTGTCATAAAACTGAACTAAGGCCCATGGCTCACCACAGACCATCTCCTGCTTAATAGCTCCCTACTGTACACAGGATAAAGTTCAAGGTTCTTTGCAAGATAAAGAGGATTGCTGTGACTGCTTCCAGTCTCCTTTTCTCTCTCATGCCCTGCATGGCTGTGCCTTGCCCTCTACTCTAATGACATCATACATGACTGCAAACTGCTGTTCCATGCCTCCACACTCTCTCCTATAGAATTCTCTGTGCCTAGAAAGCTGTTTTTTCCTTCTGTACCTGACTTATCTTAATGACCCTTTGAGATTCAACTTGAACTTTATTTCCTCTTAGAAGTCTTCCTTGAACCTTCGGGACATTCTAAATCCTAACGTCTGAGATGCTTTGAGACAGTCTCTCTGACATGTGTCTTGGCAGCAATTTGCTATATATGACAGCAAGAACAAGAGTCAAAAACAGAAAAAAAAAATTGGACAAGAGAAACTACATGAAACTAAAAAGTTTCTACACAACAAAAGAGATCATCAACAAGTGAAAAGATAACTTACAAATGGGAGAAGATATTTCCAAACCATATAACTGATAAAGGGTTCTTATCTAAAATATGTAAAGAATTCACACAAGCCAATCACACACACACACAAAAATAATAACCTGATTTAAAAATGGGCAGTGGAAGTAAATAAATATTTCTCCAAAGAAAAGATCCAGATGGCCAACAGACACATGAAAAGGTATTCAACATCGCTGATTATCAGGGAAATGCACATCAAAGCACAATAAGGTATCACTTTACACCTGTTAGAATGGCTAGTATCAAAAAGATAAGAAATGACAAGTGTTGGCAAGAATATGGAGAAAAGGGAACCTTCATGCACTATTGGTGGAACTGTAAAGTAGTGGAGTCACTATGGAAAACAGTATGGAGGGTCTTCAAGAAATTAAGAATAGAACTACCATATAATCCAGCAATTCCGTTTGTGGCATACATTTTCAACCGTAAGTGAAATACTAAATCTTCAGCAAAGAAAAGTAATTAAATAAAACAACCAAAAAATTCTGTTTTCTTTCTTGATTTGTAAGAACTGAACTTGGACCCTCACCTAGCAGGGTTTGGGCTTTTTCTACTATTGTCAACTTTGTAAGCTGCTAAATTCAGAGTGGTAATTCCTGCCATTACTCCCTGATCTCCCTTTTACGTCACAAAGTCTCATATTTCCTTACTGGGAGTCTTCCTTGGTCTGTGGAGTGAGGATTTTTTTCTTTCTTTCTGGAAAACTTTTAAGAAATATGCTGTTCAGGCCCTCTCTTCTTCCCTGCTCTAGATGTCATAGCACCCTACAGCTTCGTAGGGACAGCCGATGTCTTCTTTCACCTTTAGCCCCTCTTTCTGGCCAACTCTGCCAGAGGCAGGAAGAACTGAGAAGTCAAATCAGCTGGCCCTTACTGAATGGAGATGGCATATGTGGGCCTTAACTCCATCCTGTGAGTCCACAGGAAAATACCAAATGCCAAAGGAAAACCCTCTGCTCCTCAAACCCATGTATTCCTCAGTGCACAGCATTCCCAACCCTTCCACGGCATACGACTGCACTTCTGCCTGTTTCCCTAGTCAACATTTTTCTTTCCACCACCACTAGTGATGTGCCAGATCTCCAGCTTGGTTACAAGGGGCCTTGGTACTCTCAATTCTTATGAGTCTCTGGAATTGCTTGTGGCTTCCTACATTCCTACCAATGGCTGGATTTATGCCATTGCCAAATATCCCAGACATATAATGAGTTGGACTCTCCTTTGTGTACCTCAGACCCCCTGTATGGAACCAGAGCTGGGCATGCTGGTGGTGGCAGGTGCTGGGCCTCCCCCTGCCTCACTACCTTCTACCCATAGCTCTGAAATCAGCAACCAGCCCAACTCCTTTGCTCCAGCTGACACAGCAGATCCTGCCTAGCACAGATGAGCTCTTCCTGCTGTTTCCCTCTGGGGCTGAAAGTCTTCCTCCTCTGTGGTTTCCGGCAACATCCTAACATTGATGCTGGGGAGAAAATTTAGCAAACATAGTTTGGCAACTTAGCATTTTTTCTAGCCAGACTATTATTAAAGCAAAGTTTAGCCCATATGCATAGCATACATATGTATTTACGTGTTAAATAGATTTTTTCTCCACCCATTCCTTGTTGCTTCGCTTATCCAAATATTATCCAGGCATTAAGGCTCACATCATGAGTTGTTTCCCTTCTAAAGTCTTTGCTGATGATTTAAAACTCTAAAGGCCATTTTAAACTCTTCATTGCTCAGGGCTACTCTTGGTAACATAATTTAAATGAATTCTTCATTAACGCTTCTGCACTGCCCCCAGATCTTTTATATGGAAGATTGTATGTGGGTGTGCCTCCAACTTTACCTTCTTGTTTCCCCTTTCCACTATAATGTTCTTTATGTGATTATTGCCAAAGAAAGATGGGCTGTGACTCAGAAGAATAAAGTGTAATCTTTTTCCAGTGGGCAGACGATAAAATGTCCAGGTCGCTGGGATACTGAGTGGGAAGGGCAGCTGAATGGACTTATACAAGGCAGATGAGCTTCTTCCCAGGAACTCCAGAAGCATCATCAGAAGGTCCTCTGCTCACTTTGGCTTTGAATCTCAGACACTATAACCCAAAGCCCAAGAAGTCTTTCCAGCCCACGATGGCTGCATTCTCTCAGAGATGATTCTGTGCCAAAAGCACATCCCTGCCAACCCCAGTTCAAGCCCCCAACCCACCATTAAGTCGCCTCCATTGCAAATCAGGGAAGGATCGGAGCCAACGTGCCTCCTGTTGGGTAGAAAACAGATGGCCAGACCAGAGAAAGCTGACGGAAGGAATCGCAAAACAAGTATCAATCAACCCAAGCAATTCGCATTAGCAAACAGACAGCTTCTCAGCGTTGGGGCAGGGCTCTCTGGTGGCGTTTTTAGCGGCTTTCCTAATTAAGGATGAGCTGTGGAGCTCATCAGCCACCCTAAGTCCCTGTTAAATGTAGCAGGTGGCATCTGAGAGCCCCCCTCCTACCATGACTTCCCAGTTGTCCTCAAGAGGGGCACATCATGCCAGCCAAGGAACTGTGAACAGAAAGAGAACAGAAGAATTTAAAGGGACATCCTCCCCTGAATCAATGCTCTCTTGGCTTTATAAGCTGTGTCTCCAAGCCCGACACTTTGGCTGCTTGTGGTCCAGTGTACTTTCTGTCTCTTTTACTGGATGCGAATTATTTCTAAAGAAACTTGGGTCACAATTTAGGTGATTCCCATAACACTTAGCATAGCGCTAGAAACCCTAATGAGCAGTCTGCTGAAATGTGGCCATCTTTATCCATTGAGTTTTATTTAGGTTCCTAAACATCCCATACTCTAGAACATTTTGTATGTCCTACTTACCTGTGCTTTTATCCTTGTCTAATTTTAATAATTTATGTGTATTTCAATGGTTTCTCCTACATCTAGAAGGTCCTTACGGGAGGCTACCAGGACTTACATTTTACTGAGTATCCTTCTATCTCCCCAGCAGTTAAATCAGGACCTAGCAAATCACAGGCTCTCCATTCATGCTTGCTGACCAGATTTGGTGTTTAGTGCTGAATGTGGATATGGCTGAACTCTGTGACTCTCTGAGCCCTGGGTCCTCTCCCCACACTATTCTATTGCTGATCTATTCTAGGTGTTGTATGAGGGATGCTGGCAGCCAGACTGCCTCAATCCCTACTTTCCCAGGAAGAAAAACCTTTGCACTTCCTGCCTTGTGATTAGAAGGAACTGATGGCCTTCAGTCGAACTTAGAACATTCATTTTTCCCAGAATACTGACTTCTGATTCTTCAGCTTCCCACTTCTATAATCTTCACTGGCTGATCAGTTTTGTATTATTAAAGGAGATGAAATCTATAACACATACCTTGGTAGAGGCTCAACTTGTAGTCACCACTTTATTATACGATTTATTACTATAAGCATTAAAAAACTTTTTATTCATTTTATGTAACATTTACATTTCCTTGGGGCCTTTTGGCCCCTTTGGGTTCTCAGGGCTAAAAAGCAAAAGAACAGAAAATAAAGATGCTTTTTAAAATAGTTGAAACATGACTATGACCTCACAGATTTCCTCCTAAATGTTTGGATTTTAGACCATTAGAGTGATGTTTTGATCACAGATGGAGCCCAGTTGATTGTGTTTAAGATCCTTCTGGCTCATTCACACTCTTTTGTTGCTGGATCTTGCGAAGCATAGTGACACCAATTTGAGGACTGCCAGGGAGAACTTCACAAGCAGGCCTGAGAAATCTGAAGAGAGGCAGGTGGCGGCAGGATCCCAGAGCAAGACCTTGAGGGAAAACTCCGTGGAAGCCCCTAGGAAATGAGGCAGATAAGGGCCTAAAAATCAGAAACTCAGTGAGAACAGATAAGGGACAATTCCAGGTAACCAAGACATCAAGGAAAGTCAAGTTCCACTTATGGTAACTAGGCTTCCCTCCACCTCAAGAAAAGATGTGGTTCTAAGACAAGGTTTGTGTGTACTACTGGATATTTAATCTTCCTACCAGAAGCAGAACTCAGGATACACTCAGGAAAATTATGGGACTGTTGAGAAAGTAAGAAGACCAACTCTAGATGTGCTGTGACTCCATGGGGGTCAAGAGAAGGGAGCCAGTGAGGTTGGCATCTAAAAGGATTGAGTTCCTCATCACTATGGGCTATCTGATGTTCATTCCACTAGAGATGCCATCAGAAGGACCCGGAGACCTGCACAGGCTGATTGTTAAGGTCCTTCCCTTTACCAGACTCCCTCCTGCTCACTTGCTTTGATTTTGAAGTTCTATGTTGGTCCTCCCTGAGAGCCTGTGGGTGGACAGGCTTTGCTGGAAGGGCGAGACATATAATATATAAATAATACATAGAGCAGAGATTTTGCAGAGCTTTGTGAAAAGCCATGAAGGACAGATCCATAGAGAATTATTGAAGCAAGGACAGGAAAGATCCAGTTTGGATATGTCCTGTGTTGAAAGGGCCAATGTTCTCAAAGCTAGTTTTTCTCTATGATTCTTATGAGGCCGTCTCACTGTTTACCTAAGGAATGGATACTCAGTGAAAATTCTCAATAGAGCAGGGCCCAGGAATTTAGCGAGGAGAAAATCAAAGCTACCCGAAGGCACTGGGAAAGACAGAGATGTTCTGAAAGTCTGAGGGGGCCTATATCCTCTGTCTCCACCTGACAGGTTTGCCTTTAAAGTAATTAAACAGTCAAATCTGACTGTCATCTCAGGATCTGGTGAAGGAGCAAGCTGTTCATAAAACACCTTGTGTTTGCATAATAGTTTTATGCTTTTCCAAGTCCTTTATCATCCATTGGCTCATTTGAACTTCATGACAACTCTGCATGGTAGGCAGGGCAAAAATTGCTGAGAAGGCCATAATGTTACTAGAGCCAGACCACCTAAATTCAAACTCCAACCCCACCTCCCTCCAGCTGGTGACCTAGGGCAAGTGAATGAGCTCTCTGTGCCTTGAGCTCCTCTATGAAATGGGCACAACACAATGTCTCCATCACTGGTTGGCTGTGAGGACTAAATGAGTTGATATGTGGTAAACAGTTATAAAGCCTGGTAGATAGTAAGAGCTGAAAATATTTGGCTTTCAATATTATTGATCCTACTTTAGAGATATGTATGAGGTCTAGGAGGATACTAGACCTAGCAAATACAGGGAGAAAAGTGCATCAGGGAAAGCTTTGATGTGGTAAAGGCTCCTCACTGTGAAGAAGAGTACTTTTTCTACACCCTTTCAAGGGGAATGGATCTGATGTGGCCATCCTGATCTCATTCTGCTCTCAGACATTCTACAAAAGACAAGCCTAGACTGGGTCATGCCAGAGAGGAAGCTGTGAGTTTGGGTCACACCAGAGAGGAAGCTATGACCTGTGCCATTCCCAAAGGCCTCTGCACCCTACACCTTCCTGCAGGACCAGCCTAGTCTCCAGGAAAGGAAAGTAGAGCAGAGGCACACAGACAGCACTTGCCCCCAGAAGCTGAAGTGCCTCCCCAGCCCTCGGAAAGACCCACCAGAGCCCAGCAAATGTTTGGAGAAGTAGGCCCATCAGCCAGTCCTCCCTGACAACTAAAAGAATGTTCTAGTCACAGAGTATGTCACAACCTGTCAACCACCGGCATGATGTTTACAGTCCAGGTTGAGGCATAGGGCTGATTTGAAACAGGACAGCACAGTAATGCCTCAAGCTTCCACAGAGACACAAGGTAGGGCTGAGACAGTGAGAGAAGGGAGGAAGGTGTACACTGAACCCTCCATGAGTTGTCATAACTCCTGGCCACGTTCTTTTTTAGGGAAAACACTGAAAGGTAAGCAGGGCAAAACGGCAATGTCAAATTTGAACCAATTTGAACCATGCACAGAGAGTCTTCCACGAGGACAGCAGACTCAATCTCCAGACCTGACAAGGTGCAGGGGTACGTGAGTTCTCATGGGGTGGCTTCACACTCTCTGCAGAACCCCCTTTGGGACAGGGGACAAGAGGACAATCTCTGATCCCTTCTCCCTTCTCTCTTTTCTCCCAGCAGTGGTGTCCGTACCGATCCAGGATGCTAAGGCCCTGCATGGAAACAAGATTTTTCAGCTACAACGTCTATACATAAATAGGTAAATGGTGAACCTCCGAGTGACCCCAAGAAGCAGTGTTCTGCCCAGGATGGAGCAGCCTGGAAGGACATGTCAGCTCCCTGATGCACAGCAATGCCCTCTGTGGGATCCCTGCCCTTGGATTCCTTCACCATCCTGTTTCTGTGCAGCAGGCACACTGGGCTAGGTGTCAGAGAGGCAAAAGGTTTTGGACCCAGTCCTTGGGTGTCCTTTTGATTTCTCACAAGGTGGCTGAGGAAGGATCTGGCTGACAACAGGAGCTGGGGCTGCCCCAGCAGACACTGACCACCACGGATGTGGCCAGGCCTTGTGTGGGAGGGAGGGATTTGAGAGCCAGGCGCCCGGCAAAGGCTGCCTATAGGCAGCGCGGCCAGAGTAGAACCTGCCAGACAGGGAGTAATTAGAGAAGCAGAAAATCAAGTGGAAAGGGGTGGCAGGAGTGGATGGTGTCTGGAACAGAGCACAAGGCTGAGATGATTAAGTATCTGGGAAGTAACACGTGCGTGAACCAGGAGCAAAAGACTCCTGTCAAGGTGTAATGGGGTTACAGAGAGGGCATGGGAAGAGTCGTCTTTGGAGTCTATTCAGAGATTCCTGTGGGTAAAAGGAACCTGAGAACAGGACAGCTGTGACCTGAATGAGTGACAGAAGTCGGGTTGTATTGTTGCCGACCTGGGTGGAAGGAAGAGAAGGGTGTGGGGAGAGGAAGAGAGGCATAATCAGGACCAGCAGTGGGGGCTTGCAGCAGGAGCCTCACGGACACCAGTGCTTTGTCTCTCACGTCCCCCCTCCTGGCTGCACCGTACACACACAGCTTGATGCATACACAGGAATGGAAGGGAGACCAGAGCACAGAGGATGGGAGCAAGGCTCAGCAGCTCACTTGGGATGGGAGCAAGGCTCAGCAGCTCACTTGGGAGAGGCCCCCTGGAGAACCTGGGCATAAAATGAGGAGGAAGGAGGCCCCACCAGGCACAGAGGGGCCGTTTCCTCTGAGTGGGAGCCTCTACCGCACACACTGGCCTGGACTCACAGAAAAACCAATCCTGTCAAATCAAGCAGTAAATTTCTTCTATCCACTGTTAGGGCATTGAGATGGTGGACCAGGAGACACTGAGACCCTGGTCACTGACAAGAACATTGGAAGAGGCCCACAAAGATGACATCATTGTCCCCGCCCACATAACTAACCCAGACTTAGAGCCGTCATCCGGGAAGACCTCTGAATTCCCTTTACTCGCCCCTTCCTTTGTCACAGGACAGACACACACCAAAGACGCATGCAAAATGTGAGAGGATACCCAGTGATTGCCCCCAGGCCTTTCACGCATGTGGAACACTCTGTGATCTGGCCCCTGACATCTAGGACTAACTAAGTGACAAGGGTAAATACAGACGAAATGCAGGAGGACACTTAGTTAAATTAGAATTTCAGACAGACAACAAATAATTTTTTAGTTTTAGCATGGTATATACTTACTTACACCAAAAAAGGATTCATTGCTCATCTGAATTTATAATTTAACTGGAAATGCTGTATTTTTATTTGCTAAATCTGGCAACCCTGAGAGGATGACAGGGGTAGGCATGGGGGTTGCAGTGAAGAGAGGGGAGGGCAGGGAGGAATGGGCAGGCCCTCACTCCCTTTGTATAGAAGAAGAAACAGTAATGAGTCAAACACTTCAGTCAGTTGCTCAACTGTAAAGGCGGACAAGCTAGAAGAACGCTTGGGAAAGCCATCTCCTTATGCACTTCTTCGTGCAACAGTCTAGCAGAACAGCCTTCTGGGTCAGGAGCTGCTAGAAAGGGTGACGATGCAGTGGCCCCACCATCCTCTCCTTTGCATATCTGTTTTATTTTGACACTCAGCAAATTGATATTTAAATCACTAATACTCAAAATACTCCACAAAATGGTATTGTAATTTTCATTTTACAGAGGTTCAGAAAAGTTCAGTGATTTACCAAAGTCACATAACTCTAAACGGCAGCTCCAGGATGGCAAGCCAGGCCTACCCAGACCCCAAATCCCACCTCCTTCCACCACCCTGTTCTAGGCACCCCATAAACCAGCCTTCCTCACAGGACCACCCTTAGTGCTGCCCAATAGGACTTCATGCAATGGTGGAGATGCTCTGTATCAGCGCTATCCAACAAAACAGCCACAAGCCAAAGGCAGCAACTGAGCACATGAGGTGGAGGGGGCTAGTGAGCCTGAACCCCAATGTCTGCTTATAATTCTCATTTTGTTTCTGCCTTGTAAGTTGCCCTCAAGGCCTGGATCTGGCATTTCCTGGATGCAACCCTGGTTCTAAGAAACGCAGAATGCTCAGAGTAACGGGAGCCCTTGGAAGTCATCTTTATCCTCCTCTCATTTCCAGGATGGACAATTTGAAGGCCACAAAGGGCAAGGAGACAGAGACCCTGGTATTGTTTTAGTGACAGAGCTCCTCCAGTAGGAGAGGTGGGCTGCAGACTGGAAAGGCATAACTCAGTGGTCCCCCAGCACATACCGGCAGACCTTGAGGCCCCTACCAGGTCCCAAGCCCCAACATGGGTCACCCACTGTTCTTAAGAAGGAGTGTGGGAGGACCAGTTGCATGGCCAGAGATGAGTCTTATCTGATTAATGCAGGGAATTTGAGAGACAAAAGGAAAAAAGGCAACATTAGCACAAAACCTTGCTGAGTGTACTCCCCCCATTACCTTGGAATTATAATTACATCGGCCTTTAATATCTGCACACCCATGTAATTATAGCTGGCTTATGGCTTACCACTGCCATCGGATATTAACTTTTTATTGTGTCCTCTGAGAGCAGCCCTCGTAGAGAGACAACCCCAGCATCAGGGAAGGGTGGGGTTGTCCCAACAAGGTCAGCAGTCCTGATGACCCCCTTCAGGGGTAACCCAACCTACGTAACCCCCACCTACCTAGGACCAACACATATCCTTGTTCTGGCTCTCCCCTGCACAAGAACATACAGCCAAGGGCTGAGTGGTGAAAATGCAACCCTAAGTCACTTGATAAGCTCTGCAGCACAAAACAGATTGTCTTGAATTCATTCAGATATTCCTCACCCCAGCGTGC
The DNA here is from genome assembly GCF_022355385.1 of Mustela nigripes. NCBI lineage: Eukaryota > Metazoa > Chordata > Mammalia > Carnivora > Mustelidae > Mustela > Mustela nigripes. Next base: position 106,899,826 of record NC_081557.1, read on the forward strand.
CATTCCCCAAGCTCTCTGGGTGCCACCAAGCTCTCTGGGTGCCACCAAGCTCTCAGGCTCACAGCCAGATGGCAAATGGACCGTTCTTTTGAAAGTAACGGTGACATAAAAGAAAGAACTGCACACTAGTCCTGATTTTGTCAGTTGCACAGCGTGGCCTTGGGCTCATTTCCCTTCCTCAGAAGTTCAGTTTCTTTGGCCAAAAAATGAGGAAGAGGATACCTTCTCTGTCATCCTCTTACTGATGCTCCTTAAATTAAATGAGGTCTCGTCTTCGAAAGTAATTTCTGTTCTCTACATCCTATAGGGCATTCAGGCTTTACTAATAATTTGGCTGGCTCTCACCCCTGGGGGTCTTCAGGAGCTGCCCAGCCTCCTGGCCCACCAACCCTGGCCAGGTGCTCACGCCTGGCACACGCCAGCCCTCAGCATGCTGCAGATCTGCAAATCCAGCGGGTTCTGTGGAACTCTCATGAACCACCACTACTGGGGGAAATATACATTTATATGTTAATTCTTTCGACTTTGAAAGCATTTGCGCATATATTATCTCATTGGACCTCCACAGCCATTCAATGATTTGTAGGGAAGGCACTATCCTCACTTAGCAGAAAAGGCAACAAACTAAGAGGAGTGTAATGACTGGTTGAATTGCAGACACTTGAGTTAATATATCTGCAAGAGATCCAGCTGGGAGTGAGATTTTGTCTCTCCAGTTGCCTCACTCAAGAAATCTTGGGGCCAGTAGATACTTGTTGGATAGCAAAAAAAAAAAAAAAAAAAAAAAAAAAAAAAAAAAAAAAAA
>NC_081557.1:106900730-106955046 GCF_022355385.1 Mustela nigripes
AAAAAAAAAAAAAAAAAAAAAAAAAAAAAAAAAAAAAAAGGAGTAAGTGGATAAATAATGAAACTTCTCAAAGCCTTCTCCAGCCAGCACCACATCTGGAGTTCACACAGCAGAAGGACCAGCACATTTGGAGACCCATTTAACAAATCAAGGTTGGTGGGTTCCTTAAATCCTGCCCAACCTTTTTGTGACCTGTTGCCAAATCTGTGAGAGGTTACATTTGCTTCACAAATTGGAAACTTAAGCTCAGAGAGGCAAAGTAAAAGGCCCAGTGTGAACAGCAAATTCGTGGGCAAACTGGGATAGAACCCCCACCTCCAGGCAGCCAAGCAGGCTTTGGGGTATCAACTTCTGCAGCCTCAGCTTGGGGCTTGCTGAAGATCTGAATAGATGAATGGAATTTCCATATCTCTGAGAAGGATGAGAGTGGTCCAGCAAAATTATTCACAGACCTCCATACAGATCATATTAAAATCTACCAACAGGGGCTCGGTTGGGAAGGGAAGGTGGAAAAAACCCCAAGTCAGAGTGTGTGTAACATATTTTCCCAGAGGATTTGATACAGAGATAGTTTTAATTAACTGTGCATTTCATTTAAGCTTAGCAGGCAAGTTACTGTACATTAAATAATTGTTGGTTATTAAGAATATATTTACTTCCCACTTAACAACTACAGCAGGTTATAGATACAGATTTCCATTAAACCAGTCTGGTTTGTTTGTTTGGAATAATCAATCCTTCTTTACTCAAGATATAATAATTGCCTCATTGAATCAGGAGAAGCTCTTCTCTTGGTAATTTATGGCAAACAAATTTCTCCATTTAGTTACTCCATCCTTTTTTCACAAAGAAGAAAGAAGAGAGAGCAGGAAAGACAGAGATTCTAGAACTCAGATCTTTGACTTAAAGAAACAATTTGATCTGATACAGATTTCCTGCAACCTTGCCATCGAGGAGATCTGGATGCTGGGCCAGGCAGGAAAGCCCAGAGAACCAAATTCAAATAACATTTTTTTTTTTTTTTTTTTTTTTTTTTTTAGTATAAAGAGGTCTCATGCAATGTTTAGGACATACTAATGCTGAACAGAAATTCATGGTTTATCTGAAATTCACATGAAGGGGCAGTGGGAATCCTGTTTTTGATTTTCACTGTTGTTTGTTTGTCAACTTGTTTTCTGCTCAATGCTGGGTCTGTCAACCTTTGCACTGATGGGCTCTGAATGTGATGAAAAATATGTCACCATGGACACCACTCCAACCACACTCACAGTCATGTCCCCCCTCAGTGAGAGGTAGTTTGAGGTGAGTGAAGAGCACTGCACAGCCTCTGCCCTCCCACCTAGATGTGGACAGAGCCCTCACTCCCCCAGACACACTCCACTTAGCAGCACCTCTACTCTCTGTCCTGCTCAGTCTCCACTGGGGGCCACAGATCACATGAACTGGGAGTCACGAGGCCATCTTCCTGGTCCTGGTACCACACATCAGACTCCTTCCTCAGCATGGAGCCTGCTTCTCCCTCTGTCTGTTGCTCTCCCTGCTTGTGCACTCACTCACTCTCTTTCTCTCTCTCTCTCTCTCTGTCAAATGAATAAATAAAATCTTAAAAAAAAAAAAAAAAAAAAAAAAAAGGAAGGCACCCCTGAGGGACTCTACCTCTAATGACAACAGCTGTCTTCTAGGAAGTGGTTGGAAGTGCACTGATCCCTCGAAGGAATGAAGTTGGGGAAGTTCTTTCTTAGCAAAATGTCCTGTGTATCTTTTTGAACGTGATGTGTAGGACACCCCAGAGGCTGCCTTCATCTGTTGGTCATGTGCAGTGCTCTCTCTCTCCAATAAAGTGTGCTCTTTCTCAAAAATAAACAAATAAGTGAATACATAAGTAAGCCTCAAATCCCATATTAACCTAACTTCAATCAGTTAGTATGACAATCAGGTTCTTGCATTTTTAAAAGAGTTCCACGTTCAAGAATTTTCTGACATGATAAACACAAATCATGTAAAAGTATGTGCAATTCCAACATTTATGAATCCAGATTGCTTCTTCCAGCCTGTCTTCTCCAACCCTAAGAAACATCAAACTGTTGTCAGACAATTCTCCCCACAACTCAACCTTCAAAAAGTTAGAAAATATGGTGGCCATACATGTATATAACCACGCCATTATATACAGAAATACTAATCTCGTATTAAGATGAGAACTTCTGTTCAGTCTGATATTAAGTTGTACTACAATAAATGGCCTGGTATGTACTTTATTAGTTAATTATATCAGACTTGGTTCCAAAGTAACTGAGATAGCATCCAGTACACAAGCTACAGGATGCATATTACTGCCCCTTCACAAAAACAATCTGAATTTTCTAAAATGTAATTTAAACTAAGTAGAAAACCTTAAAACCAATAATCAGATGGAAAAATTAAAAATAAAAACTGCCAAAGAAGTAATCAACTTTCAGAAAGTTACAATGATCAGATGGCTTTAGCAATGAACTCCATTTGTCTTTAAAGGACTAAATGATTTCCATGTTATAAAAATTGATCTGAAGTATAGGCAAAGACTAGAAGCTAACTGAGTCATTTTATGAAGTTGGCACATGCCTTATACCAAAAATGAGAAAGATGGACCAAAATAGGAAACTACAAGCTAATTTTACTTATGAATACAGATGCTAAATCCCTAAGGAGAATACTAGCATATGGAATTCAATAGAACTTTAAAATAATGATCAACTGCTACCAAGAACGACTTAACCTAGGAAGGCCAGGAGAGGATATTAATAGAAAGTCAATTAATATAAAATATCACACCAGTAGGTTCAATTAGAAAAGCTTGAAATAATCTCAATGGCTGCCCAAAAGCTATTTGATAACATTTTTGACTACAACTATTTAGAAAAATCAAAACCAAAGGGAATTTTCTTAATATGATGAGGACCATCAAGCTTAAACTACCTACCTATATCAAACCTGCTTAAGGTTTACTGTCAACTATTGCCATAATAATGCCATGTGACAAGCTACCCCACAGTTCAGTGATTTAAAACAACCAGAAGTTATTTAGCTCATAAGTCTGAAGTCCAGATGGATGGTTCTTCTGGTATTGGCTGGGCTCACTTTCATGGACAAGGCTGACTGGCTTTTGACTGATCTAACATGTTCCCAACTGGGATGAATGGTTTAACTCAGCTCTGCCTCACATGTGTTGTTTTCCAACAAGGCACCCCAAGCATATCTTTTTCATGGATAAGAAAGTGTGCAACAGTGATCAAGAACACTTTAAAGGCTCTGTGTGCTTTATATCTGCTAACATCCACCAGCCAAGTCACATGGCTGTGTTTACAATCACAGCAGAAGAGCTTGCCACAGTTTCATGGAAAAAGATAGAGTTACAAGAAAGAATGAAGAATTGGGGCCATTTGTCAGCCTACAACATTGGGTTTCCCAGAATATCAGTTCTACTAAATGCTAACAGACTTCACATTAAAATTTTTATTTTTATGTTAAAAAATTCTACGATCAAATAACGTTGGGATGCACTATATGTAGTAATAAATCACATGCAACAGATTTCTTTATAATAGGATTTCTCCAGCTTTCATGAGAGTTTCCAAGTGAAGGTCATAGCTTTTTCCAAGCTAATCTGAGAATAGAACCCACCCCCCCTTTTTTTTTTCAAGAGCATCTGGAGGGTCAAGTTCTTGTAAGACACACTTTCAGAAAATAAGAAGTTATAAATTTTTAATGGCATTCACGTGACAAACAAAAACAAAAAATAAAAGTAAAAATACCATAATATACCCATAAATAACCCCAGTCATAAATGTGCAAGATTTGTGTAAAGAAAACAACAAAATTTCACTGAGAGATATAAAGCAAAGATTTAATTAAATGGAGACACACCATTTTCCTGGAAGAAAAGAATCAATATTGTAAAGAAGGCAATTCTTTTTAAATTGATTTATAGATTTAACATAACCCCAATGAAAATCTCAATGAGATAGTACTTAACTGTTGGCAAGAGTACAGTGGAAACAAACGTTTTCATGTACTAATAGTAAGAGTTTAAATTTGTGCAGTCTTCTTAAAAAGCGATTTGGAGCCTTAAAATTGCTTCTACCTGTTGACACGGATCTAGAAATTAAAATTGTTTCTACCTGTTGACACAGATCTAGAAATATACTCTAAGGAAATCAGCCAATGTGAACAAAAAATGTATTTGCATGAATTTTCATTACAATACTGTTTAAAGGAAAGAAAATTTTTGTAATAACCTAAATGCCCAGCAATAGGAGAATCACTAAATAGACCTACAGACTTTCATATTAGTGAAAAGTACACAAGATTAAGACTCATCATTTCAAAATATAATCAGATATGAAAATGCTTACAAGGTAACTTTTGAGGGGAGAAACAGGATACTAAGATGTATTACAACGTGATTCCAGCTGTACTACTCATACTCACATAGAATGAAAACCATGAGAAAACAAAACAAACTTAATATTTCTAGACTTAATTTTTTTATATTCTAGATTCATAAGTGTAATAAACATACTGCACATTATATTTTTTTAAAAAGTTATTCCAATAAATGTTTTAAAGACAGAAACATTTCAAAGATCAACTTAAAAACAATAAGTAAGGTCAGCCAAGATACTGTTGCAGAAGGAAAATTATTGGAGTGGATGGAGCATGTGTGCAAGAGACAGGACTTATCCTTATGAATAGAAAATAAATTATAAAATACTGTGGTAATAGCTTGAGAGGTGACATGCCAATAAGTAAAATTCCCCAATCCAGGGGCACTTTTAAGAATTTGACAAATGATAAAAGTGTCATAACCTGATAGAAATCACTATTTGATAAATTATTTTAGAAAAATTTACTATTTGGGGGAAAGAGTTAAATTTAAAACAATGATGTTATCAAAATATAGAATAACAATATAGGTGACAAACTAAACTTAGAAAAGATAAAGCTTTCAAAGCATAGTCTATGGAATAAATTATCAAAGAAAACAGTGACTGATTTAATAATTAGAAGATTACATTTAATAATTGAAAAGAAAGAAATAGATTCTAAATGTCAAGATGATCAAATAGAATATTAGAAAGCATCAAAACTGAAGGGAAATATTTACAAGTAGAACTAACAAAGGTCTAATGACTTTTGCATATGAAGGACCTTTCCAGTTCCCCTAGTATCCCTTACAGCCAACTCTGCCAGGAGGTAAATATGGGTGTTTCCACCACTTCCCTGCTATGTAATCTTTCCAATCCTCAGTTTCCTCACCTGTTAAACTCAGCATAACTACCAAAGAGAAAGAGCCATTGTGAAAATTAAATGAGAAAAAGGATATAAACTGCTTTGCATATATCTAGTAATTAGCAAATGCTCAATAAATGTCAACTAGCAGCACTTTTCATTCATTTAGCAAACATCTGTGTGGCACCCACCATTAGTCATATACTGTACTAGAATAAAAAGGCACACAAGACAAAGGAATTTACACACATAAAAAGACACATAAACTTGCAAAAATCATAGACTATAATATGTTACAATGGGGTGGGGATAGGGTGACATGGAACAAGGAAGTCCATTTGTCTTAATCTCTAGGGGGGGGCATAGAAGATTCTTGGAACTGGTGACTTTAAATGGATTTTTAAAGGATGGAATGTTAGGCAGACAAAGGTAATGGAAGGGTAGATGAGGAAAAGGGAACAGCATGTGTGAATGCTGGAAGATGAAACACTGTAGAAGTAATTCTTAAGCGTCAGAAGTGGTCACCATTGCAGGAAGGTAAATCTTAAGGTAAAGACTGAAGAAAGAGGAAGCTAGAGGGGTTAGTAGGGGCTCTAGGTGCAAGATTAGGGAGCTTACACTTTCATATCAAAGGTGATAAGAAGCCCTCAAAGTAGGGGTGTGACAGGCACAGATTTATACTTTGAAATGATCGCTACAGTTGCAGTGTGGGAAAAGAGTTGGCAAGAGTCAAGATCAGAGGCGGAGAGTCCAATTAGGAGTTAATGCCCTGCCAGAGACAGATGGTAGAGGCTGGGCAAGGATAGAGGCAGGGAGGATGAAACAACATAGACAGATTTTGAGGGATATTTAGGAAACAGAATAAATAGATGTGATTAATTGGATGTAAGAAATGAGTAGCAGGAAAAAAAAAGAAATGAGTAGCAGAGATTTGTTAAAGGTGATACTCAAAAATCTCAAAGGTTTCAGAACACGAGTATCACAACAAAAATGGCAAAGTTGAAAAAGAAAATTCAGAAAAAGACCCAGATGGAAGCATGAAAATACATGTATAAGAAGTATTAATTCAATATTAGGTATAACAAAAAAAACACACACACACACACAAAGTAGAAAGAAATATAATTTATCACCTATCAAATTGCATGTATTAAATTTATATTCAGAAAAATATGTTCTTCTTATGGCTCTTTTTTTAGCATGTATGTTATCTGGATATACTGGTAAAGGAGTGTTCATTTATTGTTCTGTTTCTTCTACCTGATGGGTATACCCAACATATCTTGAGACTATCCACCGTGCACAAGCGCCATGGTACATGTGCAGGCTACAAAGTCAGATCAGAACCTCTCCTTCCCCACAGTATAGTGCAGAATATAAATTGTAGTTTGTCAGTTACAGGGAGGGGTTTAGTAACCCCTATAACTAAGTTGGGGCAAGTAAAATTGGATTTGGCAGAAATGAAGAAGTATCAGAATAGAAGATGATGAAGTTAAGGTCCTTTGGTCTCTGGAATAAACATGAAGAAGAAGAATGTTAGCCATTTTACTTAAAAAAAAAAAAAAAAAAGGCAAGTGATTCTAGTAAAATCTCTAGTCTACCCACTTCTCCAATTGGGCAAATCAAGATTCTGCTGCCTGGGGAAGTGTCCTTTAGGGCAGGCATACGAGAGGATACTGCCATCCAGTGGCAACATGGAAGTGCAGCCCAAGTAATTTTCTTATCCTGAGTAGGTGCTGAGATTTGAAGGTCTTTCAAGGGAAAAAAAAAAAAAAAAAAAAAAAAAAAAATGACTCATGGTAAATCAAAGATGGTTGCTAAAAGAAATGGGCAGACATTTTGTTTAACCTCCTAAGGAAACATGTTACCTTTATTGCATATGTATTTTTTCCAAAAAGCAATAACTTGTGTAACTAAATGCCTCTCTTCTCCCATCCCCATGGCTGATGCTATCAAAACCACAAAGTCTGGTTTGGATAGCAGGAAAAATAAGTAGATTGGATTGATTCATGGGGCATTCATCCAATAAAGTGGTAGTGTCCAAAATTTACTTCTTTGTATTTTAAACAATCTCATTCTTAATATATTATTATATTTCATCCATCATTATGACTTTCCAGCTGTAGTTATTGGTCATAACTTCTACTAAATCTTGGAATAAGATCATTGGATCAGAAAGACTTAGGACATATCTATTCAACAAAAATTTTTTTTCATGGCAGGTGTTATTCTAAGTCCTAGAGATACGAGCATGGGAAGATTTCTCCTACAACTCAAGAACAGAAAAACAAACAAGCAGAATTTAAAATAGGCAAAGGACTTGAATAGACATTTCTCCAAAGAAGATATACAAATGGCCTGTAAGCACATAAAAAGATATTCAACATCACCAGCCATTAGGAAAATGCAAATCAACTGAGATACCACCTCATACCCATTCAGATGGCAACTATTTTACAAAAGAAGAAAAAATACGGAAGAAAGGAAAGAAGGAATGAAAGAAGAAAGGGAGGCAGGGAGGGAGGGAGGGAATAAGTGTTGACGAGTATGTAGAGAAATTAGAACCCTTGTGAACTGTTGGTGAGAATATGAAATGAAGCAGCCCTTAAGGAAAAACAGAATAATGGTTCCTCAAAAAATTAAAATAAAATTATCGTATGATCCGCCAATTCCACTGCTGGGTATATTCCCAAAAGAATGAAAACCAGGGTATTGAAGAGATGTTTGCGCTTCCATGTTCATTGCAACACTACTCACAACAGCCAAACGTAGAAACAACCCAGGTGTCTGTCTGCAGATGAATGAATGAACAAAATGTGATGAATACACACAATGGGATATCACTCAGGCCTAAAAAGGAAGAAAATTCGGACACATGCTACGGCATGAAGGACTCTTGCAGACATTAGTGCTAAGTGAAATAACGAAGTCCCAAAAGGCCAAATACTATATGACATGAGGTACTTGGAGTAGTCAAATTCATAGAGACAGAAAGGGGAATGGCAGTTGCCAGGGACTGGAAGGAGGGGTCGTTTAACTGCAACAGGTTCAGTTTTGTAGGATGAAAAGAGTTCTAGAGCATGGTTTCACAGATGTTGAATATTCCTAATCCTACTAGATTGTATACTTTAAAGTGGTTAAGATACTATGTTTATGGATCTGTTCTCTATCTTTAGACTCCTTGCATTGTACAAGTGAGGAGATTTAACTTCCCAGTCTAGGGCTTTCCATTGTTATTCAGTCAAGATGATTCATCCCCATATAGATGGAATGTCTTCTGTACAGACATAGCTTTCCTCCTTTTTCTAACAATATGCTCACTTGGAGTCTCCTCAATTTCCAGGTCAGAAATCAGAGGCTTAATCAAGGGGGCTTGTTCAGTGTTAGAAATCTACCACAGAGCCCAGGAAGGCCCCAGCACATCCCTTCTGGTTCCCTTGACAGATCTGTTCTTTTTTATCTGGAATAGACCTTTGATCACACTGTCCCCAACATTCCCACAAAGTCATCAGCTCAGACAAATACACTGGCAGTTAGTGCCCCACAAAATGGGATGGCCTTCTTCCATATCCAAGCTCATTAGGATCCTCTTCCTGCTCTCAAGATTATCCAAAGGCAGAAGGTCTCTAACAGCAGAATTTCTCATTCCCCAGATGCTCTTTTTTTTTTTTAAGATTTTATTTATTTATTTGACAGATAGAGATCACAAGTAGGCAGAGAGGCAGGCAGAGAGAGGAGGAAGCAGGCTCCCTGCTGAGCAGAGAGCCCAATGAGGGGCTCGATTCCAAAACCCTGAGATCATGACCTAAGCTGAAGGCAGAGGCTTTAACACACTGAGCCACCCAGGTGCCCCATCCCCAGATGCTCTTAACTTCTCCTTTCGAATGGAATTGAAGAGTTCTCTAGCATCTGAGCCACTACCCCAGCCTTTATGTTGGGGGTGAGATGTTGAAGGCTCCAGAAACAATAGTCTTCTTTTCATAAGCCTTTACACCCACCTTCAGCAAGTTATCCAGAAAGACTTGGAGCTACTGAATCTTGGACTTAGAAACAGAACTGTTGTCCACCTTAGAGCACTTGAGTACCAAAGGATACAGGCAGGAAAGGGGGAGGAGAGGGGGAAGGAGAGAGGGGAAGGAGGAGGAGAGAGAGACACCTCATGTCAGCTTTGGAAATGACCTGGTCATGGAGTCTCTGGTCTTCTCCATCAACCTCTGTGGGAGTTTCCCAAATGGCTGTGACATTTGATCTTCTCCACAGCCTCTCTGGCCAGGCTAACCCCAGACAGATGTGCACAGAGCCTCCTGTCAGCAGGAGCCCTCACAGCCTAGTGTCTCTTCTCCCTGTTTTGTGACCTGATGTTCAGAATTCGGCCAGAGTCAGGCTTATTGGGACTTCACAGGTTACTTCGATTCTGGCGTTTTTAGATTCAATAACAAAAATAGCTCATCTTCCCCTGAAAAAAAAGCTTCTCCCCCTTTTATTCTTGTACTCACTGTAGGTGGCACCATCATGTGGTGTAGAAGAGAGAGAATGGGCTTCATGTCAGAAGCCCAGGTCCCTTACGGGATGTGTTTGCTATAAGGACTTAAGCAAGTTCTCCAGCCTCATATAAGCATAGTGTATTACCTGTAAAGTGGGCATATTGGTAATAGCTACCCAAAGTGCTGTTGTAGGAATCAGATGAAACAATCTATATATAAACTAGACATTGCCATACAGTTGCTATCTAGGTTAGAGGCCAAAACTTGTGGTCTTCATGGGAAATCCAGTCCTCTCCCTGCCTCTTTTTAAACCATTTGAATGTCTTTAAACAGACATGCACCCTCCAGGTGCCCACAGACCCCGTTTCTTCATATTATCTCCTACCCAGCCTACTTCACCCACTTTTGCTACCAGTTTTGTCTGGAAAGTTTGAAGTTGAGTCCCCTGACGTAGAATGTCAAAGGTAAGCCACACGCAGCAATGTCAAACAGGTATCCATGCTATTCTGCAGCATCATAGGTCCAGAAATGTGACTTTGCAAGTACTTCAAATGAAGAATCTGTTAGTCTGGGGGCAGCCTCAGACTCACTAGGCTTATAACAGTGGTGCAGAAAGTCAGCGTGACCTGTTACATGTTTTCAATAACAAACAAAATAGTCCTGAAGACTGGAACAGTCTTATCACAATCTCTACAATGGTAATATTACTATATTTAGAGGTTCCTTGATCTTTATGGTGCCGGCATTAAAACAGACACATCAATGGAAAGCCCAGAAATACAACTAAACATAGCTAGGTATTTACTATCAAATAAAGATGACATCTCCAACCAGTGAGAAGATGATGGATTTATTTCATAGATGAGATTAGAATAATATGTTAATTATTTGTAAAACTACAGTTGCTTTACATTGTACTCTTCACACTATAAACCAATATAAACTCCAAATGGATAAGAGCACTAAAAATTTTTATTAGAAAAAGAAAATATGTCACTATTTATCTGTTTTCATGTAGAAAAGGCACTTCCAAGCATAAAAAGTAAAGAAAGAAACTGTAAAAAAAAAATCATAAGCCTGATTACATAAAAATTTACATATTTCTGAAGACCCAAAGATATCACAAACAAAATTAAGAGGAAACAACAAACTAAAAAGAAAAAGGAAGGAAGAAAGGAAGGAGGGGGGCCAGGGCGGGAGGGATGAAGGGGAGGGAAGCAGGCAGCCAGGGCTAGGGTAGAGGAAGGAACAAAAGACATGGGAAGCTACTTTCACAGAGCTTTCAACATACTGAGCAAGACAGACCTTAAGAGTCTCAAATGAACATTATAAAAAGTGAGGAGACTCTCTGAAGCCAAAGAATGGGAAGTCATACTGGGAAGATCTGAAGTCATCTGAGACAATCAAGGAAGCTCTCTCTGAAAAGTATTGTTTGCACCAAAAACTAAAACACAGGTAGGAGCAGTGAGATGGGAAGTCGGGAGATGAAGTATTCAAGCAAAGGAAAGACTTCTTGAAGCAAGGACGACGTGTTTGGACCCCACAGTGGAGGCAGGAACTTCCAAGAGGTATAACTGGGCAGGTGAGCAAGGGCGTGGAGACCGACCCAGGAGGCTTTCTTTTTCATCGTACTTACAGAGCTCGTCTTTGAATCATTCTTCTTTCAGCAAGATAATCCTAGTACTCCAATAGGCAAATGGACAAAGTGGGCAATTTATAAAAAGGAAATATTAATTCATCTATAAAGATAAAAAGTAGTTAAGTAGTTGACCAAAGCCGAGGGAACAGGAAGTGACTGCAGATGGATACAGGGAATGTTTGGGGAATGACAGAAATGTTCTCAAATCGGATTGTTATGATGGCTGCGCAACTGTAAATTTAGTGAGAAATCATTCATTTGTACACTTAAAATTTGTGCTTTTTGCATTATGTAAATTATACTTCAGTGGAACTATTTTTTCAACTTCTTTAGTCATCAAAAAATGCAAATTAAATTCAATTAAAATGCAATGTCATTTTTACCATTCAGTTTTACACAGAACTTAAGGAATAACATTTCAGTACCTGTGAAATGTTGGGAAATGGGCATTTGTATAAATTCTGGTAAATAAGACAATACATATCAAAGCCTTGTTACTTTCTCACATAGCTTAGAATTTAACATAAGGAAATAATAGTGAGTAGGTAAAAAGTTTTATGTACCAGGATTTTCATAACAGAATTATTTATAAAGATGAAAAATATAAAAAAAGTTAAAAGCTGAGCAGTAGACGATTGTTTAAATATGCAATAATACAATTCTTTCTATTTAAGAGTATGTTGCAGAAGAATGCATAATTACATAAAGTGATAAATTAAGTTGAAAAATTATGAAAATTATGAAACAGCCTAGTATGATCCCAACTTGGGAAAAAAATATATGCTTACATTGAAAAAGATTTGAAAGACAGGCATCTGTATCAGTCATCTCTTACCATGAAATGCTCTATTACAAACTATCCCAATGCACGTGACAGCTGGCATTCATTTTTGGGCATTGTTCGGTGCTCTGCCTTCAGGAGTCAAGGCAACGAGACTGCCAAGAAGGCTCTGATCCACACATTTCTCAGGTGCCTGTGCTATCTGGAGCATTTCTTCTCATGTCCAGAGCGTGACAGTGAGGGCAAGCCCAATCGCAAAAGTACACCTCAAGCCTCTGCTTCCACCACTTCTGCGTGTATCCCACTGGCCAAAGACAGTCTCAAAGCCAAGGCTGGGGGAAAGCGTAGAGGATACACTTGTTTGTAAGGGAAGACACTGCAAGCCATGGGAGGGGAGGGAGAACCGGGTGTGATGGTACTTTCACACAGAATCAAAAGTTTAAATGTGATCATTTCAGAGGAGTAGCAATGGACATACATTGTATTATTCAGCTTTCAGGGGACTGATTTCCTGCTCATGGTACCTGTATTTGTAGCTCCACAGCAGTTCTGCTGTGTGTCTTTTGTATTCAGCAAAGAGACTTCTATCTGAGACAAGCCGTGGAAAAGAGCAACAGCAGAAACCAGAATCGTTCTCGAAGTTTCTGTGGGGAGGGTGCATGTCACTTCCAGTCATATTTCACTGGTCTCGAAAGATCACATGAACAAGCCTGACATCACCAGGGTCGGGGTGGGGGGCTGCACATTCACCTCCAGTGGGGAAGAGGATGACATGCAACTCACAGGACGATGGATGAAGATGGAAGGCAGCGAGCAGTGAAAACAGTAGCAATCTACTACAGTATTAGCACTTCAGCTTTTCTGTAATGACCATACAATATCTTTGTCTTTATTCATTTAATCATTTATGTATCTATTTATTTTTGCTTGAAGCTGGATATGAACAGAAAATTTATTTAGATTCTTTTTTATTTTCTTACCTTTATAAGTTTGTTTTTTGTTTTGTTTTGTTTTGTTTTAACAGACATGCATTTGTCCATCATTTCCTGTTTGCTTTCGCAGGCAAACAGCAGCCTCTGCCCTCTTTTTTTTTTTTTTTAAGATTATTTATTTATTTATTTGACAGACAGAGATCACAAGTAGGCAGAGAGGCAGGCAGAGAGAGAATGGGAAGCAGGCTCCCCGCTGAGCAGAGAGCCCCATGTGGGGCTTGATCCCAGGACCCTGAGACCATGACCTGAGTCGAAGGCAGAGGCTTAACCCACTGAGCCACCCAGGCGTCCCAGCCTCTGCCCTCTTCCCTCTGTTTTCTCTATTGCTCAATAACCAGAACCAAACACTTCCAATACTTAACAGCTGATTTATTCAATATTTATCTCCATTCCTCTAAATTATATACATGTTTAGCTGCTTCTTGAATTTAACCAAATTTGGGCCTCTCCGCTCACTTTTGGAAAGAAGAGGTGTGAGGTGGCTTTTATGCCCTCAATCCCACCATATATGTACGGTTCCCATCCAGACCTCCCAGTGGTGGTACACTTAAATCTGGTTGGCAGATTCACCGAGGCCCATTACCACCACCACTATGTAGACACCACCTGGCTGAGCTTAGGGATCTCTGTCATTACTTTTTCTTCTCAGCAAGTTCTCAGTTTTTGTCTTGGGTTCTGTTTTATTTTGTTTTATTCTCTCATTTGTTCATTTCATATGCTTATCCCATTTCCACCTCAAGCTCTCTTGCCCATTCTGCAAATCTCCTCTCATTGTATTGGCTCCATGAAGTACTCTATCTCATTTCCTTAGCGATCTTTCTCAGAGTCTTCCGAGCTGCTCCAGTGTGGGGTACCGGGGTCTTGCCTCATTATCCCCCAAGATTCCCTCTAACTCTCTCCTGCATGCAGACTCCTTTTTTTGGTGACTCATGTCTTCCTCTCTCAGTTAACAGTCTCATTTTGGTGGAGCATAGCATCCAATAGCTTCCTAAAAAAAAGTGCCCGCCTTGGAGACAAGTATCTTGAAACATTTCATGTCTGAAAATGTCTTTATTTCTATCCACACACATAATTGATCATTTGAATGAATATAGCATTCCAAGTTGCAAATAACTGTGCAAAATTTGAGTGGTCCTAACTTCTGGTGTTGTTCATGAGAAGTAAAGTCAGTCTGTTGTTTATCCTTTATATATGATCTACCTTCTCTTCTCCCTGGAAACTTCTAGGATCTTTTAGTCCCAGTATTCTAAAATTCCTCAAAGGTGTTTCATGGTGTGAGTCTGTTATTCATTACTTGAACGTTCATTGGCTCTTTCAATCTGGAAACCCATGTCTTTCAAATATGAGAAATTTCCTTGAACTATGACCTTGATAATTGTATCCCTTCTAATTCTTCTGCTTGCTTTTTCTGAAACCATCATTCAGGTTATAATGTCATAACCACTGAACAATAGATTCCTTTCAGCAAAGGCAGAAAGTTTCTATATCATTCACTCCAATGTTCTACCTTTTTTGCTATTGGCTGAACTTTCTCTGAGAATACTTTAACTTTATCTCCCAACCCTTCTATTAAGTTTCTATTTTCTGCTATCATAGTGTTAATTTCCAAATGATCTTACTCTTTGAATGTTTCATTTTAAAATGCCATGTTTAGAGGTTTGTTTAGAGATTACAATATATTCTCTTCTTTCTCTAGAGATATTACCAATGTTTTCACTTTATTTTGGGGCTCTCTATGTAGTCTCTGTTCCATCAAGTTGCTTTTCTCTATTTCTTTGTACCTGTATCTATTTTTCCCATGGAGATTTTTATCATATCTCTGATTCTCCTTAGTTTTCTGATAAGTTTTAAGACTGGGAGTCTAAAAGCACTGAGTGTATGCGTGGACTTTGTTGACTCGCCCTGTCACACTAGAGTAATCTGCCTGGCCTGATTTGCTGGAAAACTTCCGATTCAGTAACTTCATACCATTCTTCTTGAGCTGATTGGATCCCCAAAGAAGCTTTCCAAACCTCCTTCTTGAAAGATAAAGTTATCACTGCTGGAGCATATGAACCAATAGGGGAAGAAGGCTAAGAATGGAGGTTCACTTGATCCCCCTGTTTTCAGGTGATGCCCATACCATCAGTTGTGCTTGGGATTCCCAAATCCAGAGATCTGCTATTTTATCCTTCTAAGAAAGAAACCTCTGGTCCTCTGCAGAAATAGGGGAGTCATTAGCTGGATGGAATCAAGAAAGTTCAGCATTTGGGGATCTAAATTCTTATAAAGACACTTTAAATCAGTCTTCCCGGTATTAGACCTTCTGCTATCACTTCCTTGTTCTAGGCATGCCTGCTACAGGCAATTCTTAAGCTGTTTTAGGATTTGTAAACATAGTGTTTTTGCTTCTCCACCTTCATAGGATTCTGTGCCCTTGAAGCTGCTTATTTACTCTCATCCGTAAACTCTCCACTTTCAAAGTTGTTGCTTTTATCTCCTCACCCCATTTCACTTTCCTTTTGGGTTGATGTCTTTATGAAAAATCCTTTTACTCTTGAGTTCAATAGAGTTTTGGAAGGAGGAAAAAGTAGAAGTGTGCCTTTAATTTTCCATTGTTATCCTCTAGTGCTTGCTTCCATAATGAAAATTCCTTATAAGAAATTTGCTTGGTGATCCCAAGACTAAAATAAGGAGAGGGGAAATTTAAATGTTTAGTAGAATTAAGATAACCTCATACATCCAGCTACTGCCAGGGGGCAGGTAGGAGGACTCTAACATTCAAAGTCCATGTCTCCAGTGCCCTTAGATGGGCACTGACAGCATTGTGTTCTGGGAGCCTTCTACCCCTATACTCACACTTTCTACCAGCCCTTTGTGACTAACACTTTTCTTTCAACATGTCAATATTTTTAGTCAAGTAATAAACAAGTCTGACTGGGCTAGGAGCTTTTTTGTATAACATTATTAAAACCGTTCATGAATTGATGTTACGTGTAACACACAGAGGACAAACTAATTTCTAAGATTTTTTTTAAAGTAGATACTTCATTTTACAGGTAACTGAAACACCATCTTCCCCTGGCCTATGTTTAACCACAGATGTGGTTAAATATAAGTCCAAAATTCTAATCCAGAAGATTTTCAAGTTAAGCCATACATCTGAAAGGAAAGGAACGGATTATAATCCCACTACAAGGAAAAATCCCCTGATGTTGAAATACTATAAATATAAAACATAAATTCAAAGCACTCAATATTCATTGATTTGCTTAATAAAAAGCTACTGAGAGTCACTGTGTGAAAAGTAATGTCCTAATAATAGAGGGCAAAGAACAAACATGAATAGGAATAGAATGCATTATCTGACTTCAATGATATTATAATACAGTCATTGAAATAAAACAATACTGTAACATCTAATACTGTAATATCTAAAAAGTGTAAGGAAAATCAATCAATCAAATCCATTGTATGTACCTTCTAAAGAATACAAACTGTGTGATCATATCGATTGATGAAGAAAAAGCATTTGAAAAATTTAACATGCATGCATCATAAAAATTCTCACCAACCAAAGACAGAAGAGAACTTTCTCAACCTGATGAAGGAATCTATTTTTAAAAAGAAAAAAAACTATTGCTAGCATATTGTTTAAGTGATAAAAGATTTGCTATTTCTTTTAAGATCAAGAACAGGGCAGTGATGCTCACTGTCACCACTCCTATTCAATATTGAGCTAGAAGCTTTAGTAAGTGTAATAAGACAAGAAAAGTAAATTTAAGGCATAAAGATTGGAAATAAGGAAACAAAACTGTACCTATTTGCAGACAACGTAATTGTCTGCAATAATTGAAAATTTGAAGAAATCTACAAAAACACCATCACCGTCATCATCATCATCATCATCATTATCATCATCATCTCTCCTAGAACTAATATCAGAATTGAGGAAGCTTACAGAACATAAGAAACACACAAAAATTTATTTTATCTTATATATTACATAATATTTTATATACTATATAATACTATTAATATGCTTTTTTTTAATATGCATATATAATTTGAAACCAAAACAATACCATTTAGAGTAATTCCAGAAAAATGAAATACTTTGGTACAAATTAACATAATATATACAGAGTCTCAGAATCTTTATGCTGAAAACTACAAATGCCAATGAAAGAAATCAAAGACAACGTAAATAAACAGATGGATATATTCTGTTCATAGATTAGAAGACTCAGCATAGTAAAATGCTTATTCTCCCCAAATTAAATCTACATGTCTAATGTAATTCTATTAAAATTCTTACAAGGATTTTTGTAGATATTTTATATAATAGAGAAGTTTATTATAATATTAATATAAAAAAGCAAAGGAACTAGAATAGCTTAAAAATTTTGAAAAAGAAGAATAAAAGAGAAATCAAGCTACACAATTTTATGACTTACTATATAGTCACAAGAATCAAGTTAATGTGGTATTGATGAAGAGATATATACACAGATCAATGAAACAGAATAGAAAGTCCAAAAATAAGCCCAAATATGAACAATTGATTTTTTATAAAACTGCAAAAACTATTCAATGGAGAAAGAACAGTCTTTTCAACAAATGCTGTTAAAACAAGTGTATATCCTTCTGAAAAATAATAGTAATAAAAAAATTCAACCTATAAATCATACCATAAGCAAAAATTAACTCAAAACAGGTCATAAACCTAAACATTAAAAAATCAGATTAAAAATATTTTAGTGAAAAAACATAGAAGAAAATCTTTGTGACCCAGGACTTGCCAAAGTTCTTAGACATGACACTAGAAACATGATCTATAAAAGAAAAATGGTCTTGTACCACATCAAAATTAAAGCTCTTAAAAAGACACTGTTAAAAGAACGAAAAAAAAAAAAAAAGAAAAAGAAAAAGAAGCTATAGAATGGGAGAAAATATCTGTAAATCACATACCTAATAAAGTACCAAAATATAGAAAGAACTCTCAAAACTCAAGAGTAAGAAAGCAAAAACCCCAATTAAAAAATGGGCAAAAGACTTAACAGATACTTAACAAAACAGATGGCAAATAAGCACATGAAGAATTGTTCAGCATCATTAGCCATTAGGGAAATGCAAATTAAAAGCACGACAAGATAACACTGTACAGTTGCTAAAATGATTAAAATTTAAAATACTGACAATGCCAGTGCTTACTCAACCTTCTTATAAAGTTACACATATACTCCGTCTGACCCAGCAATGCCACTCCTGGGCATTTACCCTAGAGACATAAAAATTTAGATTCACACAACAATCCATACGTGACTGTTTATAAAGCACTATCCATAATTACAAGGGACTGGCACCAACCCACTGTCCTTCAGTGGATATATGGCTAAATAAATTACGGTAAATGTATACAATGGAGAGATACTTAACAATAAGAAAGAGCAGACTATTGATATATGGAACACCTTGGATGGATCTCAAAGGCATTACACTGAGTGAAAGCCTCTGGAGGCTACCTCCTGTATGATTTCATTCATGTGACACAATTTGAAAGACAAAACCAAAACTATGGTTATTAAGAATAAACCAGAGGGACGCCTGGGTAGCTCAGTTGGTTAAGCAGCTGCCTTCGGCTCAGGTCATGATCCCAGCATCCTGGGATCGAGCCCCATATCGGGCTCCTTGCTCGGCAGGGAGCCTGCTTCTCCCTCAGTTTCTGCCTGCCATTCTGTCTGCCTGTGCTCGCTCTCGCTCCCTCTCTCTCTCTGACAAATAAATAAAACCTTTAAAAAAAAAAAAAAAGAATAAACCAGAGATGGAGGAGGTGTGACGAGAAAGGGAAAGCCCACGGAAGTTTTGGGGGTGACAGAACTGTTCTGTACCCTGATGATGTGACGACCACACAAATGAACACATGTGTTACAATTCATAGAACTGTACACCCCTAAAACACCCCATGTTACTGAAACTAGACAACGATCAGCACTAGTATGACTAGGGAAGAAACTGGGGAAAAGGGCATTCCCAGGTTCTCCTGGCCAGACAGGGAGGCAAGTGAGGCACCTCCACCGTTTCTAAATCCAAGCTTAAAGCAGAACCATGCTCTCTGAGTGGCCTTTAGACTCTGTATCTACCAGGCCCACAGATCTATGTTACTCTCACTTACCAAACAATCTGGCCTCTCTTCTCAATACACAATTCCAAGAAAGTCCTCTTCCTGACTCTCATCCTGTGTGCCCTGAGGTTTCTAGGAAACAGGTCCTCTAAAACAAGGCAGGGAGAGACTGGAGGTGGAACCCATTCATGCCCCCTCCCGCCCCCCACACAGGCACTCAGCTAGACCCTCTAAGGAAACAAGGAGAGGGTGGGTGGCTGTTCGGGCTGAGAGCAGAGGAGGAGGGAGCAACTGACAGTCCAATCAGACTCATCCCTGAGCGTGTGTGTGACTATTTTCGTCTGGTGAATAGACGGCAAGGCGTGGGCCAAGCTGGGCCCGTGGCCATGTGTATTTGTGTGTATGTGTGAATACATGCGTCTGAGGGCCAGGGGAGCGAGAGGTTTTCCGAGAGAAACCGAGTGGGTGGCTGCCACTGACGGGGTATATGCAGTCAAATACAAAACATCAAGCAAGCGATTACTGCAATCAGACTCACGGGGTGTCTGCCTGCATCAGCAGAGCTGTCTCTGCTCCCCCACGCCTGCTGCTGAGGAGCTAGCGTGCCCTCGGCCTGGGGAGCAGGGCTAGGGCTGAGCCTGCGGGTCGTTCTTTATACTTCTTGGGAAAGGAGACCCCCTCCCTTCATGGTAGGAATGCAGTCCCTGAAAACTCGACCCGCAGATCCACTTGTCAGATAAGCAAATGAAGCCACATAACGAAGCTTGATTCAAGCCTGTTTTCTGACGCAGGCACCGTCCTTCTGCCCGGGCATTGACCTTCCCTCACACCCCTGCCCATTACCTTCTTCCCGTCTCAAGGAGTCTGGCAGGTAGAGAGACCCTTACTTTCATCCTGTTCCCTGTTGCTAGTAAGAGCTCTGGGACACGGAGTTGGTTCAACCCAACCTGGGCAATCAGCAAGTCAGGGAGCAAGAGAACCAGCAGCAGAACCACTGCATCCTGTGGTCAGTGTCCCTGGCCAGTGAAGGATGCAGCGGAGATGGGGATCCAGCTTGCATCAGAGAGCCCTTTAGTCAATTTCAGAAGTCCCTAACCTGGGAACATCGCAACCACTTAGGCATTGTTTAAAAGATTATAGCCTCGGACTCTCTGGGGTTGGAGCCCTGGAATCTGCGGAATTGGAATCTGCGTCTCAAGTACCCTATTCTGATGTGGGAAACCAACAATCTATTGAGGAGGGATATAAGCCAAGGAGACAGGAGACTGGACCACTAGGTCCAGTGTGTAGACACATCATTGACTGTACGGACAGCTCTAATACCGCTGGACTCAGTGTTCTCATCTGTTAGATGGGGATGTCAACATTAGTCTCATATACCGCAGGAGTGCAGGCCTGGTTGTGAAGGTATCCTACGGCTGTAAGTGAAGGTTTACACTTTGACCTAGGTAGACATGATTGGAACATCCCACTAGCTCCAACAATGGGCACTTTCAGACAAAAAGCAGCACAGCTGTTCTCAAGTCAAGTAGAGGAAGACCTACAGTTCCTGAGGCCCAGACACACAGGTCCCATCAGGAGAACAGTGTGGTTCTGTGAGGGGACGCACCCTTCACAGTGGGGCTTGTCCACAGGGTCCCACAGAGCTGTTGGGGTGGGGGAAAACTGAGAAGGCAAATGTAAATGTGAGGTATTATTATCCTCCAAAACCACAGGTCCTCCAGGACGCTGGCCCCTCCCACATGGAAAGAGAAGAGGCTGAGGGAGGAGGAAGGCCTGGGCGCCACGAACTTATACCTATAATGGTGCAAATTACATCATCTGTAACCTTTTTCACAACGGGTGGATTTCAAACGGCTGTAATTTATGGATGTTCTTCCAAGAGGAATTAGTCAATATATTTGTTTTCCTTTTGATATATAGCCACAGGAGTGCGTCAGGCGTGAGGTTTATTAAGCCTTGCCAATTTTCTACTGCTTCTCAGCGCTATAGATTTTGCTCATGGAGTGGGCTGGTTCCACCCCAACACAGAAAAAAATCACTCAGAATACTGAAAAGCCTCCAGCTCCCCGGGCACAGAGTGCTCTAGGAGAGCAGCGGCAGCCTTGGGAACGAGAGTCCTGGCTCCCGCAGTCGTGGCTGCGGGGGAGTGAGAGGAATGTCACAGGACCAGAGAGGAAGACGCTGCGGGTCGCCTCACGTTGTCTGCGGTGCGTCTGTGGGCTGCAGATAAGTGCAAGGCCTAAGGGGTGGGGCACTGCTCCTTCCGCTGTGCTTGGCTTCAGCAGCAGCTGAAGCAGACCCCCTACCGGAAGCAGTCTGGAGAGTGATGGTGGTCAGCCAGAGCAGGGGTGCGCCCCAGGTGGCCCCAGGTCAGTAAAGGAGGAGGTCAACCCTTCCCCTGCCACCCTGAAACAGGGCATGACTTTCCTGGGGCACCCACAGTTCCCAAGAGAATCCCTGGGGAGAAAGCCCGCCTCGGGCCCCCTCACAGGGTAAAAAGTACCCCGTGGCAGCAGTGGCCTTCAGACTTCAGTAGGCCTTGTAACGAATGACACTGGTGTCTATATAAGTGCAGACGCTGATCTGAGAGTCAGTGACTCTGGGTGGGACCCAGGACTCTGCGTTCTATACAAGAACCTTCCCCAAATCAATTCAAATCCACCACGACCTCACCTCAGCTTGTCATTGCTGGATGAACCAGGTTTTCCTTCATCTGAACAGAATGCTGTTTCTTCAACTGAGGCACGATGAAAGACATGAATGCCAGAAAAAAAACAAGAACCATCCAATTTCCATGTTACTAGTGTGGGAGATGTGCCCACTGAATATGCCTTCCCCAGTCCCTAAACATCATCAGAGCTGTCACTTACCAAGCATCTAGGATGTACAGCTCTCCAAGCTACTGGTCCTGCGGGCAGATTCCATTCTAGAGGAAGGTAGACAACTTGAGCAAAGGCTCAGGGCTGGCTGCGGGCAAAACCAGCATGTGAGGCAGATCTGGCCGGCTGTGAACCCAGTGCCTTCCTTGTCATGCACAAGGAAGTGGGCCAGGCACACATTGCCCCAACTCCTTAAAAACTATTTTTAGGTGAGAATCACTGCTTTCCTTTTCCTTTGCTCTCCTTTACTGGGATCTGATGACTTTCTTCTCAGGAAGCCTTTGAAAAACATAGCATATTGGCTATTTTGGTCTCGGGAACCAGACTACCTGGGTTCAAAGTTCAGCTCTGCTACCGTCTAGCTTTGTGACATTACACAAGTCACTGACCTTCTCTCAGCCTTTGTTCCTCATCTAGAAATGAAGGTACTCCTTATACCAATCCCCACAGACTCTCTGGCTCACATGAGTTAATATATGCAAAGCTCATATTTAGCACTTTAAAAATGTTCCTTATTCTCTCTGTCCTACTACATGTCATTTGGCAGTCATACACTGTCTGCTATTAGGTTGGTAATGGAAAGGACTCATTTAATTTATAATAATTTGGGAGATAAACCAGGACAGGGCTGTGGGAACTTAAATAATTTTGAGAGTGAAAGACACTGAATACAAGCACACATCCCTTTGAGTCAGCAAATTTGGACAGTTAAGATGAGAGGAAGTGGGGACAGCCCGAGAGGGACTAGTCCCCAGAAGAAGTGGGTAGACACAGCCTCCGTATCTCACTGGGAACCAGAAAGAGCAGAGTCACAGACTAGATGGGCCTGAACACACAGAGCCAGATGAGTGGACTGGAAAAAGGCAGAAGGCCCGGAGCCAGGCTCAGGAAGGGCACACAACATGCGGATGAGACACATTTGGCACAGGCATCACCAGGGATGGGGGAGCATCAGGGATCAGTGAGGACTTAAAAGAAGACTCATAGCCACATTCTAACAACTGCATCAAAGCAACTGTATCCAAACAACCGCATCAGAACTTTCTACATACACATATGCATACATGCATACACAGCACAGAAATACACACATGTGCAGATACACACAGACCTGCATCCAAATACACAGACACACGCAGGTGCACACACAGACATACACCTATGTTCGAGCACAGCCTCCCTGGGCCTGTCCGAACTGGGTGCTTTCTACAGGCACAGCCGTCTGAATATAAAGAAGCGGGGTAAGTAATCCAAGTTCTGCTGTTAAAATCAAGGATCAGGAAGAATCAACGGACTTTATATTTACACAGAAAACCAGAGGACTCTGAGGCTCCCAGGAGACTGCAAAACAAAAATCCATGTATGCTTTAATCTTATGCATATTGACTCTGCCAGGAGACTGACTACGGAGGAACCGGATCCACATAGCGGCACCTGGGCACCCGGGAGCCAAGGTGGTGTTGACTTATGTTAATGCCTCAAGGTTAAAGCCCCTCCAAGAAGACCCGTGGAGAGTGCTGGGAGAGAGAAAGAAGGCTGGAGGACAGGGAAAGGCTTACACCCAGCAGGATGCTCATCTCTTCCCAGACCTCTCTTCTCCCATTGAGTTCCTCTGACACACGGGCCTGGCAGCCAGGGTTTCCCTCTGCTGTTACCAAGATTGCAAGGAAGTAAAATGGGGTGATTAGTGCCCTAGCATGTCTCTCCCCAGCCAGGACATAAACTCTAAGAGGACATGGAGCGCACATGTTTTGCTTACTGCTGTACTCCGAGTGCCTAGCATATAGCGGATGTTCAATAAACATAGAAAATTATAAGTGGTTGAATAAATTAACACTGTTGGATGCAGCAAAGGCAGTTATGCCAAAGTTAGTGATCAACACACTCCATAGCTGGGAAGGTTCCTGGCATCTGCAGACAGCTCAGGTGCCAGATTCGAGTCTTGACCCTATTCTCCCTTCTTTCCCCCTCCCCAGCCCACCCAATGCAGGGCTCACCTGAGTCTCCCTCCTCACCCAGAGTTTTGCATTATCTCCACACCGAAAGAGAAATCCACAAGATTATACATCAAATGTGTCGAGCTGGGGCAAAACCCTGTCAAAGGGACACACACCATAAGGGAGGGAATAATGCCTTAAAAGATGGAGGTGAAAGTTACCAAGATGGCCCTTGGTAAGATAAAGACTATTTCCATTCCGTATCCTGATTCCTTATCACTCTCCTCACTCTTCTCCTTTCCTCCCATGGCCTCAGCCATTTCTACCACAGTTTCCCAGGGCTCTCTCATACCGTCTATCCATTTCATCCCTCTCCCATAAAACATCTGTTCTCAGATTTAAAGCCTAGCCAACAACTGGATTTATATTTAAAAACACCAAGTCTTCTACTTTCGGCCAACATGGAGTAAAAGGAACCAGATTTACCTTCCCTCCTGAAATAAACAAAACAGATAAAATATATAAAACAACAGTTCTCAGACATTGGAGGTCTGGTAGCATAGAACAATGATTCCTGGGGATGGGGGTGGGGGAGCAACAGGAGTCCTATAATTGTTCTACCTTCCTGCCTAGAGAAAGTCTCCAAGCAGCAGAGCAAAACAGGGGAATCCAGAAGGAGACTGGCATTCTCCTAGAGTCAAAGAGTCAAAGCTGAAGGTCCAAGGAGACCAAGAGGTGGCAGATAATCTTTGAAGGCTTAGGGTGATACTGGGCAATCTCCACCTCCTGGTAGGTGTAGTCTCCTCCCACATCATTCCAAGGCTAGTCCGTGTGATCCAACACAGGTCACACAAGTGATTGTGTGTGAGGATGGCAGACGAAAAAGATGGCCACTTTCATCTTGGAGACTCACCCCTCCACACTCTTTCTCTCTTTCCCCATCCTTTGCTCTGGGGGGGAATTACATGTCATGGCATGTGAGCAGCCCTGAGGAAAAGCCTGCATAGTGAGAGCTGAGGGCTCTTGACAACAATCATGTGAGTGAGCTTGGGAGCAAATTTTCCAGCACTTTCAGATGACCACAGCTTTAGTCAACAACTTGACTTACAACCTCATTAGAAACCCTGAGTCAAAACCACTGGGCTAAGCTGCTTCCAATTCCTAGCCCACGAAAACTATGTGAGAAACTTGTTGTTTTAACAATGTCCTCAGATGTATACACAGATAAAGGAAGGGCATCAGTAATGGCAGGTATATATGTAAATATGAAATAGCTCCATCTTTATTTTATAAATCTCTTTTAAAGATAACTGAATGATGAGGTACCCAGATGGCTCAGTTGGTTAAGCATCTGCCTTCAGCTCAAGTCATGGAATTGAATCCTGCTTCAGGCTCCCTGCTCACCTGGGAGTCTACTTCTCCCTCTCCCTCTGCCCTCACCTCTGCTCATGCCTCCTTTTCTCTCTCTCGCTCTGGTCTCTCTCCCTCAAATAAATAAAATCTTTCAAAAAAATTTAAAAATAAAGATAACTGAATGCTTAAATCAAGCATAAAATAGCACAACATTATGGGTTTTATGATATATGTAAAAGTAAATATAGAACAATGAGTAAATGGTAAAATTGGAGTATACTATTAAAAAGTTTATGTACTGTATGGGAAGTGCTTTCATATTACTCAACATTAGACTATGAAATATCAAAATATATACACTATAACACAAATGTAATCACATAAAAGAGAGAATATAGCTAATAAGCCAACAAAGAAGATAAATGACAAACACCACATCATTTCACTCATACACAGAATTTAAGAAACAAGGCAATTGAACAAACAAAAAAAAGAGACAACTGAAAAAAAGAAACTCTTAAATACAGAGAATAAATTGGTGGTTGCCCGAGGGGAGGTGGGGGGTGGAGAGGAAATGGGTAAAAGAGAAAAAGGGGATTAAGAGTGTACTTATCTTGATAAGCACTAAGAAATCGTGGAGAATTATTGAATCACTATATGGTACACATGAAAGTAATTTAACATGTTAATTATACTTCAATAAAAATAAAATAAATTTTAGGGGCACCTGGGTGGCTCGGTGGGTTAAAGCCTCTGCCTTTGGCTCAGGTCATGGTCTCAGGGTCCTGGGATAGAGCTCCGCATCTGGCTCTCTGCTTAGCAGGGAGCCTGCTTCCCCCCGCCCCCCTCTCTCTCTGCCTGCCTCTCTACCTAGTTGTGATCTCTCTCTCTGTCAAATAAATAAATAAAATCTTTAAAAAAATAAAATAAATTTTAAAATTAAAATAAAAGAATTAATTCAAAAGAAAACAGAAGGAAAGGGGGAGAAAAGGAAAGATGGGACAAATAGAAAACAAGATAGACTTAGACGTAAACTTCATCATAATAATAACTGCATTAACTCTGAGTGGTACGAGTATCCCAGTTAGAGGGAAGACTGCCAGACTGCATAAACAAGCAAGAAAACTCCATGAAGCTGCCTACAAGAAATCCATTCTAAATACAAAACACAAATAATCAAGAAGTAAATTTGTGGGGTTTAAAATGCCATGCTAATATGTATCGGAAGAAAGCTGGAATAGAGTGGCTATTCAATATCAGACAAAGTCAATTTCAGAGCAAATAATATGACCAAAGATACAGGGTTAGTTCATACTGATAGAAGAGTCAGTTCATAAGGTGGACACGCAATTATGTTTGTGCTTCTAAGAACAAGAACTTCAAAATGCATGAAGAAAAACCAGCTAGAGGTGCGAGAAGAAATAATAAATTCACCATCGTTGACAGAGTCTTCAACACAACGCACTGGGTTGAGGTGGAGACCCATGCAGAGCCCATTGTATCCCAGCTATGAGATCAAGGGACCCAAACCAAAGGCAGAAAGGGGATAAAAACCAACAAGAGAACTCTGGCCCAAGGGGGAGGGTGTACTCAGGTTAGGGTCATGGGGGAAGAGTCAACAGACAGAGGACAAACCATGTGTATCCTTCTTTCACAACCATGATGGCTTTTTAACTTCTAGAAATCTCTCCAAGCAGCGGGCCCCTTAAGGGAACTGCACTCCAGAAACAAGGTCTGCTTCTTTACTGTCCGGACCTTCTACCCCATGCCTTGCAGCTTCCATTTTTTAACCCAAAAATGGAAACTTTATGTTTTTACAACTTTCTTGACATATAACTGTCATATAATAAACTGTTCATTTTTAAATTCTAAAATTTGATACACTTTTCTTATGCCCATAATACTACTACTATAATCATGAAAATGAATATATCCATCACCTTCAAAAGTGTTCATTCCCCTTCACAATCTCTTCCTCCCACCCATCCTGCCCCCACCCTCAACTACAGGCAAGCACTGATCTGTTTGCAGTCACTGTAGATTAGTTTACCTTTTCTAGAATTTTATGTAAGCAGAGTCATATAGTATGTGTTCCTTTTTCGTCTAGCTCTTATACCTCAGTATAATTTTTTTGATTCATTTCTGTCGCTTTATATATTGACAATTTGTTTTCTTTTATCCCTAAGCAATATTCCATTGGATGGTTATAACATAATTGGTTTTTTAATTCATTTATTTACGGACATTTGGGTTTTTTTTTTTTCTCCCAATTTAGGGCTCTAACAAATAAAGCTGAGCGTAATTCTTTTGAGGACTTACGCTTGTATTTCTCTTGGGTATATAGCAAGGAGTGGGAGAGTTGAGCCATATAATTAGGTCCATCTTTTAACTTTTTACCTTCGTTTTCAAAGTGGTCATACCCATTCTATTTCCACCAGCAGTGACTGAGAGTTCTGGTTCATCAGTATCTTCACTGACACCCAATAGGGTCAGGATTTTCTGTTGTTTTGTTTGTTTGTTTTGTAGGGGGTTGGATTTTTGTTTTTAGTCTTAAGCCATTCCAGGGGGTGTGTAGTGGTATCTAACTGGGCTTTGAACTGGCATTTCCTTCAGGGCTGACAATGCTAAGCACCTTTCCATGGGCTTATCTGCCGTTCATGTATCTTCTTTTATAAAGCACTTCTCCATTCTTTTGCCCATTTTTGCACTGGATTCTTGGTGTTATTATCAAGTTGTAAGTCAGGATAAGGGGAAAAGAGTAATACAGGGCTATTTTTTATAAGATGACTATAGAAGATCTCTCTAGGTAAGTGATATTTCAATAGTAGCTTAAGGGAAGTGAGGAAGTAAGCCCTAAGTTTGCGAGGAAGGAGCTTCCCAGCAAGGACCCAAGGCCCTGAGGCAACAGCGTCCTTAGTGTGTTGAGGATGGGCAAGGAAACTAGTGGGGATAGACCCAAGGACAGAGAGAGAGAATAAATTGATTAAGAAAATTGCTTCCCAAAGCAGTAAATAAGACGCAGAATCTTAAAGGACCTACTATACAGTAGACTTTAATTTAAAAAATCCGTTTAAACCGAGCATTTATTCACAAGACTATACCCACGCTATACGTTTTTCATACTTAGCTCCTGAACTGTAGTTTGAAGCAACTCTTTACTATTCTAGAGACTTTATTCCTTCATGCAGTCCTCCCTCAGGGCCCGCACACGTGGTTTCACAGCCTGACCTAGCTGGAGGGGCAGGGGCTTGGAAGGGGCAGCAGGGGGAGGATCATTTAATCAAGAATTATTTAAACTGTTTGCTGGACTTCATTTACCACTATGATGGGACATAAAAGTTTAAGGGCTTTCACCAAAAAAATCTATGATCCAGCTCTATACAAGTTCTAATAAATCTGCACAGAGGGAATTTATCATCTCTCAATAAATGTGTCTTTTCTGCAGTATCTTCTGAAAACTTGAAAATCCCAGATATAAATCTCAACATTAGGCTTCCTGTTTCTCTCCTTAGGGGGTGTCAGTGTTTCAGACTCTGACATGGTTGCCTCCACCAACCCCCCGTCTGTCCCCCATATCTCTTGCCATCCCTCTCCCATGCCGTCCACCCCACTCACACAACTTCTGCTCCTCTTCCTCCTGGGGAGCTCCCAGAGTGCTCTGAAGACGCTGCACACAGGCAAAGAAAGCCTCTCTGGGTGTCAGTTCCCTCACCTGGGACCACACGACCTGGAAGGCCCCTTCCTGTTCCCACGACTTCGACTGGAGCCACAGCTGCTGTCTCTGGAGTCTCCTTGGGTGAGGGCTAAGGGACAAGGAAGTCAAACGGGCAGGGAATGCAAAAATGCAGACCTTGTTACATGCAACAAACTGTGTGAACCTTGAAACATGATGCTAAGTGAAAGAAAGAAGACCCAAAAGGCCACATAGTATATGATTCCATTTATATGAAATGTCCAGAACAGGCAAATCCACAGAGACAGAAACTGGATTAGTGGTTACCAGGGGATGGGGGGAGAAGGAAATCGGGGCTGACTTCTAATGAGAACAATTTTTTTGGGAGGGGGGGTGTTGGAAATGTTCTGAAATTAGATAGTGGTAATGGTTGCAAAACAGTGAAAATGCTGAAAACCACTGAACCACTTTAAAACGATGACTTTAATGCTACGTGCTTCATACCTCAATTTAAAAGTACACAGCTCTTAAAGAACTGCAGACCTTGACAAGGTGAAGGAACCCGCTGAGCACAGTGGGCAGAGGACCCACTTCTGCAGGGATCAGGGAGCTCAGCCAGCTTAGGCAAAGCGGGGAGGCTCTGGCTGACCTACTGCAGGAGAAGGTGCTGCTTGGGCGCCTGCCCGGGATGGAGAGCCTAACCTAGGTCAGCAGGCACATGGCCCAGGAGGCCCAAGTCCAAATCAATCCCAGAGGCAGTGCTTCTCAAGGTGTGATCCTAGGACCACCAGCATCAGAACTGACTCAGGGCCTTGTTAAAAAAGCAGACCCCAACCCTATCCCAGACCGGTTGAACTGGAGTTTTATTTTTAACAAGCTCTCTAGGTAATTCTTTTGCACACTAAAGTTTGAAAAACATCTTGAGCTAGAGCACTTTTCAAATTCTAAAGGGCATACCCGTCACCTGGAGAACTTATTAAAATGTAGATGATCCCTAGTCAGTGGGTGTGGGTAGGGCCTGAGATTCTGCATTCCTAACAAGCTCTCAGGC
This sequence comes from Mustela nigripes, assembly GCF_022355385.1. Classification (NCBI taxonomy): domain Eukaryota; kingdom Metazoa; phylum Chordata; class Mammalia; order Carnivora; family Mustelidae; genus Mustela; species Mustela nigripes. The sequence goes on from NC_081557.1 coordinate 106,930,894, forward strand.
CATGCAGATATGGCTGGTCCAGGGACTCCACTTGGAGTAACAAGGATTAGAGCTGTTTCTTGAACTCACCTGCCTATCGCAATCACCTGAAAAACTTTACAAACCACTGATGCCTGGATCTCATTCTCTGAGATCCTAAATTGGTCTTTGGAGTGGCCTAGACACCAGAGTTTCTAAAACTTTCCCCCAAGTGATTCTAATATGTAACCATGGGTTCAAACTGAGGCAGAAAGAGACTGGTGTTCTGAGCAGGCGTCCAGGCAGATAAAGCATGAAAATCCAGGAGGATTCAATGTCTATGGGCAGGGACAATGCAGAGGGGGTAGCAACTGCTTCAGCTCCTGAGCTAGGCATGCAGGAGGAGGCTGGGTCTCACTCCTGGAGTCCGGGAGCGTGAACGTGGAGCTAGAATGACTATATCCAAGTCCAGAAGATGGGAGAAGCAAGGCACCAGTCCTACATGGCTCAGAGCCTGGGCCTGAAAGTGGAGTCCATTTGTTGATCCAGTTCAAGGAAGCTTCAAGGGCAGAGGCAGGGAATGTCCCAATTCTTGGAAAGACCTTAAATCCAGGGAACCATATTGCCAGGAAGGTCTTGGACCAGAACATCAGCAGGGTGCTGTCTCTTCAACCCATTCACCTCTGCCCTTCCTGCACTGTCCCCAACAGCAACAGCAACTGGCTTTGACTGGAGAAGCTGGAGGAATAGGGACTTTCACATTTGTCTAGACTTGCATGGGGGAACTCTCAGCATTTGGAGAAAGACACATATGCCAGAAGGAGGAAAGATGTGGAGGGCAGGGACTTGCAAGGGCTGTTTGTTGGAAAGCCAGAGACAGATGTCCAAAGCAACACAGGCACGTTAGCAAGATTGTGTCAGAGCTGCATAGAGCAGAAACACAGGCCATATTTCAGTGGGAAATAAAAATGTGTCTGTAATTAATGATCCTCTAGGAACACACGGCCCTTATTAATGTAGCAATTTGGAGAAACATAATTCACTAGACGTCAGGGTTGAATTGCCAGGATGGTTTTTCAGCTGGAGGAGTGTTCAGAGAGAGCAAGAAGTGGAGGAGGAGGCAGTGGTGATGCGTTCCCAAGGGTCCCAAAGATAGGGCCCTGGGAGGGGGCAAGTTCTGGGCTGGGACACTGCATAGAGGTAACCACCTTCTCACCATGCCTACGCGCCCCACCTCCACCCTCTAATCCCAGAGACTGTGTGTGTGGGCTGCAGACTGTGTGTGGGGGCTGTTCATACCCAACTCTCCCCCTTTGCTAGGCGACCTTGGCCAAGTTGCTCGATATCTCTCTTTGTGCCTCAGTTTGCTCATCTGCAGGAAAGGAGCATAATAATTTCATGTACTCATAGAATTAAATAAAGGGCACAGTGCCTGCACATACTAAGTGCACAATGGATGGTTTTTATTATCATTGGCAGATTTCATCTGTGCATAAACGGGAGTAAGGACAGCAGCATGGGGGTTGATGGGGTTTTCTGTAGGAACCCCTTGCTGAGCCATCTGCCCAACTAGTTGTGGGACAGAAAGTCCTGTGACAGAAGAGGAAAGAGCAGAGCATAAGTGGCCTGTGTCCCAGTTAGCACACAGATAGGGTTCAATGACAAAAATGCTGGGACTACTAATCAGGGTAAGAGAGTTACCGTGTGGGTGGGACAAGCCAGTGAAGGACAAGCAGTGAGCCACTGAGCTGGCAAGACTGAAGGGCTTGGCTCCTGGGGTCCGACCCCTCCCTAGTGGTGTGGCCTTGGGCTGGCTAACTGCTGCTTGAACAAACTCGTCCCCACCTGAAAACTCATCACACAGTTTCTAGGGGCCTGTGTCCTTTACCTTCTTAATCTAATTCTATGGTTAAAGAGAGAAGATTACACAGGGTGAGTCAACCTGGGGACGAGAGCAGGGGACTGGCACAGTATCAGCGATTCCTACGTGCTCCCCGGCAGACCCCTGGGTCTACGTCATCTGTGCTCACCTTTGCTACCTTTTTCGAATATTGACTCTACCTCCACCCTGCTCCTGACCAGCTCTCCCAGAGAGTCCAAGAGAAGACATCAAAGTCCCATGTCCTACCTTCCCCAGCTGCACCGAGGGGCCCATGTGCTCCCAAATGGCACCAAATTGAACCTTTTCTCCATTAGTTTTAATTTTGCTCTTCTGTATTGTCAGATGCTCCTAGTATCTCGGTCCCTTCAGCTTCTCAGCATGTTCAAGTCTGCCTCATCCTAAACCAAATGAACATTCCTTGGTTCTGCTCCTTACCCCCTGCTTCCACTCCTTCCTTTCCCTGGCAGGCAAGCATCATGAAAAATAAGTGGCACTAGCTGTCTCCATTCCTCATTTCCCAGTCACTTCTAGAGCCATCACTCTGGCCTCAATCACTACCATTCTATGGGAACCACTCTGACCCCATCCATCATCAACATCCCTATTGCCAACTCCAAGGAGCCTTTCCCATTACTTATCCTAACACTCAGCTGGGTTTAAAAGGTTGGACACTCTCATCTCCTCTAACTCACCTTCTTTGATTTGCATTATACAGGTGCCTCCTGGATCTTCTGCTTCTCTGATTGTTCACAATGGCTGGACCCTCCTCCTGTACCCATACCTTAAATGGCTCGCATTGTCTAGGATGCTGCACTTGTCCACTTCTCTCATTTTACAGCCTTTTCTTACCAGATACCATTTCTTCCCACGGTTTTAACTAACACCTAGATGCTTATGGCTTCCAACTTCTATTTCCATCCAAGACCACTCTTCTGAGCTATAAAACCCACCACAGATAGAAGTAAGTTAGAAACCCACATACCCATGTCTTTGTATGAATTTCCCGTAGATATCTCAAACTCATTGTATCCCAGAAAACCATCCACCAATATTTCCCTCAGCACCACACTCAGCTTTCTCTCCCCCTGTGCTCCCCATATGTGATGGATTACCCCAGGCTGTGCATCACTCACAACTCCTGCATCCACCCGATCACCAACAATCTTCAAGCCCTGTTGACTTTTCTCATTCATCAGTCCCTTCCCCAATCCATACCCACGGTCACTTCCTTAGTTCAAGCAAATCTCTCACGGCCAGGTGTCAATAGTATTTCCTAACTGGCCTTACTGTCTCTCCATCCCTCCCATCCAGCTGCCTCACCACCACAAAAGTGATTGATCTGTAGAGCTAACCACAGCTTTCTCCATGCCAAAGCCCTTCATTGACTTTTCCCAACTGCAAGATAAATGCCAGGGCCCTCTCCTGGTGTTATTAGACTTCTAATAATCTGAGCAGTCTTTCCCCTTCTCTCTGGCCGCGTCACTAGCTAAAGGGCTTTCCATTCCCCAAATGCACTAGGCAATTTCATGTCTTCAAGACCTCTTTTCAGAATAGTCTTTTTTTTTTTTTTTAAGATTTTATTTATTTATTTGACAGAGAGAAATCACAAGTAGTCGGAGAGGCAGGCAGAGAGGGAGAGAGGGAAGCAGGCTCCCCACGGAGCAGAGAGCCCAATGCGGGACTCGATCCTAGGACCCTGAGATCATGACCCAAGCCGAAGGCAGTGGCTTAACCCACTGAGCCACCCAGGCGCCCCAGAATAGTTTTATCCCTTATCTGCTGGAAGCCTGGGTGTGGGGTCGGTTACTTAACTGACGTTTCTTTTACCCTCTTCTGGATTTGACTCTGGCCTTTCTCATTTATGTAATTTGTCAGTCACTCTCTCATCCAGCCCGATGTCCATCCTTGACCCTCCTCTCCTGTCCTGGCCTATTCCTGATGACATCCTAGTGAGACATTAGCTCTCAGAAAACTTCAGAGATTTCATTTAGGAGAAATTAACACGTAGTATGTGGAAACATTGTGTTTAAGGACTTGCTTTCTTGTAAAATTATATTTATCATGAAGCATTTGTATTTATTTCTCTTATAGGAGGAAACCTAACCATAACAAATTCATTTGTAAGTAATATAGCTTACTTTTTTGTAGGGAAAAACAAGAAAGCAAGGCTGTATTTTTTTTTTTTTTAATTGGTCATACTTAGAAAAGACAAGGCACAGGGGCCACATACACATCCTGGGGGAAGCTCCTAGAAGTGCATACAGGAAAAGGATCTTGAATTCCAGGGCCTAAAAGAGCAGCACTGCCAGCAGGAAGGGAGAAAGAGAGCTGGGGGAGGCTGAGGAATCAGCCAGCAGGGGACACAGCTCCGACCGACCATGCTTCCGCACTCAAATACAGGCGGTGTTGCCAACTTCTCTATAAGTTCAAAAGAAGTGAGATATTTGATTTGTCCTTGTTCTTCAGTTTGTAAGGACACCAAGATCATTGAGTTGAGATCTTTCATCTTTTCTAAGGTAAGTAAATAAACCTATAAATTTTCCTCTAAGCACTGTTTCAGCCCATAAATGTCAATATGCCATATTCTCTTTTCTGTCAGTTCAAATTTTTCTAATGTCCCTTGTGGATTCTTTCTTGATCTGTTCGTAATTCAAAAGTTATTTTGTTTAATTTCAAAATATTTGTTGTTGTATCAAATTTCTTTTGATCTTTTCTTTTTGATTTAATTCTGTTGTGGACAGAGTACAACGTTGGAATGGTTTCAATATTTTATATTGATTAAGACTTATTTTAAGACCTGCATATGGTCTTTCCTGGAAAATGTTCTATGTGCTCTTGAAAAGAATGCAAATTCTTCTCTTCTGGGGTGGCGTTTTCTATAAATACCAATTAGGTCACATTGGTTGATAAGGTTGTTCAAGTATTCTATATCCTAGCTGATTTTCTGTTTCTTTAAATATTGTTAAGTGTGGGATTGAAATTTCAAACTGTAAGTTTTGAATTGTCTACTTCTACCAGTTCTGTCAACTTTATATTCTACCAGTTCTGTCAACTTTATATTAATATATTTTGGGCTTTTTGTTAGGTGCCTATATATTTTAACTATTATAGCCTCCCAATTCATTAGTCCTTTTATTATTAGGAAATGCCCCTCTTATTCTCTGATAATATTTAAAAACTCTTTGTCTGATAATAATAAAGCCATTCCAGCTCTCCTATGGTTACTATTTGAATGCACTATCTTTTTTCCATTCTATTAATTTCAAACTAGTTGTGATTTTGAATCTAAATGTATGTCTTGTAGAGAGCAAACAGTTGAATCTTGTTTTTTTAATCCAGTCTGACAATCTTTGCCTTTTTACTGGACTGTATAGTCCATCCAAATCTGACATAACTATTACACTTGGATTTATAACTGCTGGATTTACATCTGCTGTCTTGCTTTGTTTTCTGTACATCCTATGTCTTTCTCCCCATTTATTCCCCCTTTATAGCCTTCTTCTGTTTTAAGCAATTTTTTGCTACTTCCTTTTTTCCTTTACTTTAACTCCAGGATTTGTTTGTTCGTTTTAAGATTTTATTTATTTATTTTACAGAGAGGAAAAGAGCACACAAGTAAGGGGAACAGCAGTCAGGGGGAGAGGAAGAAGAAGGCTCCCTACTGAGCAGGGACCCTGACACGGGATTTGATTCCAGGACTCTGGGATCTTGACCTGAGCCGAAGGCAGATGCTTAACCGACTGAGCTACCCAGGTGCCCCTCCAATAATGACTTCTAAATGATATATTGTTCACATATTTTCTCAGTGATTTTTCAGTCAGCTCTATGAATTATAATATGCATTTTAACATACCTCAAGTAACTATTAACATCATTCTGGTAAAATACAGCAAATTTGCTTCAGTATAACTCTACTTCCTCCTCCTCTTCTGGGTTATTATTTTCATATATATATATGTATATATATATATATATATATATTCTATTTGTTATGTTATATACATGTTACCTTCATATCTGTATATAAACCCAAATACAGCATTGTAAGTTTTACTTTATGAAACCTTCTGTCTTTTAAGAAAATTAACAGAAGTAAAGGAAATATTTTTATATTTACATATATTTCAATTTTATATATTATTTGTCATTTCTGAGGCTCTTCCTTTCTTCTTGTGGACTTTAGCTATGACTGGCATCATTTTCTTATAGCCCAAAGGACTCCTTTCATTATGTCTTGTGATGGTCCATGACTCTCAGTCCTGGTATTCTGGGAATGCTTTTATTTTATGTTCAGTTTTGAAATATACTTTCTCTGGGTATTCAAAACATTTTCCTCACCACTTAGAATATGTAATTTCACTGCCTTATGGCCATACTGTTTCTATTGAGAAGTCAGCAATTCATCATACTCTTGGTCCCCTGTCTGTGAGGAGACATTTTTCACATGTGGTTTTCAATATTTTTCTCTTTGGCTTTGGTTTTCAACAGTTTGACTATAAAGTGTTTAGGTGTTTATCTCTTTGAGCTCATTCTACTTGGGGTTCAGTGAATTTCTTTAACCAGTTTATTAAGTGTCTTTTACCAAATTCGTAATCCCCAAATTTGGGGAGTTTTGTCCATTATTCAAATATTCTTTTGTTCTTTTATCTTCCTCTCCTGTCCTTCTGGGACTCTCATTATATGCATCTGTCTTACAGGTCTCTAGGCTCTGTGCATTTCTTTTTTTAAACTTCTACTGTCCTATGTTTAAGCCCACTTTTTAGATTTCCTGCTATCTCCCAAATGTTCTTGAGTCTATGGAACTTATTATTCACTTCAATTATTATACTTCTCAATTCTAGACTTTCTATCCTTTCTTAACTTCTTTTTTTTTTTTTTTTGAGATTCTTTGCTTATAGAATCATTGTCACCATTTTTTCCTTTAGTTTGAAAAACATTTATGAAAGCTACATTTAAGTCTCTGTTAGATGTCTTATCTGGACCCACTTAGAATTTATTCCTATTGACTATTTTGTTTCATTTTTCTGACTCTAAAACACACACTGTTGACTACCAGATCTATTTAGTGGATAGGTTATAACAACTCCACTCAGTGTGACCCCAGGCCACTCACTGCAGGTTCCTACTGAGCCTGGCACTGTCTTTGACTTTCTCAGCCCTGCTCTGGATAGAGGGCTGAGTTATTCAAGAAAGCAAGAGGTTACAAGGAACGAGAAAGAGGAAGAGTTCCTTTCCTTATTTGAGCCTCAGTTTCCCATTTGTAAAACAAAACTATAATAACTCTCTCACAAGTTGTTAGGAGGATCAAAAAGATAATATATTTAACCATTTGAAACATTATAGGAACATGGGTATGATATTGATACTAATATTATTTTATCATTTCTTTCTTCCTTCAGCAGTCAGATCATTAACCTCAAAGGTGGTATCTGAGAGAAGAGTCAAGGGTAAGAAAAAGTCAGGAGCAAGCATCTAGAAGAACTAGTCCTTGACAAAGGGAAACTCACAGGAGAAGACAGAAAAAGAAGAAAAAAGCATAGGAGAAAAGGCAACTACAGAGAAAGAGCAGAAAGAAGAAAGAAAAAAGAGCAGTCTTCACAGTTCTCTTTTTCGACCCAGAAACATAACCCATGGGTCATTATTAGTGTTGTTGACCTTGTAGTCAAACTTTTGAAGATTCCATGGGGCCCTGTGATTTATTTACTCTACTTTTGTAAATCAGAACCCTCTGGGAGGCCAGGGCCAGTAGCTAGCAGAGAGGGGATGAAATGTTGTCCTGCCTTCCACATGGGGTTGTGCCCAGAAAACTGTTTTACTTTGCACATGTCTTTCCTGTCCCACTCTGCTCTGGCTCCCTGACAGAAAGGCTGCCTCCCCGGCTTCCTGTGATTGACCTCACCCCTGCTGGACCCTTGGAGGCCTCACATGGGGCTGCCAGTAGCAGAGGTCTGACCAGGGATCCAAGGAAATGCAAGAAGAAATGAAACATCACCCCCATTGTGTAGATGCTGCAGGTAGGGGGGGTCACTGTCAGGAGGAGGGGCCAAGACAAAAAAAGTTCTTCATGTGATGTGGGGTAGCTAGTTTTAGCTCACAGTCCTGTCTTAGTGATGATTCCTAGCAACTATGAATTCCTTTTAACTTTTGGAGAACGCATTCACACTCATTATCTGAGTGCTCGATTATGGACAACATTTCCAGAGATCCCAGGTTTTCTCCAAATAATTTCATCTAGAATATTTGAGTTTTTGTCTTTATACTCTAGAACAAATAATTAAAAAGTGCATTATATATAACTGGATAACCACTTGTACACAAATCTGGCACAGTATTTTGATGTTCAAGCTTAAATTTGTGTTGATAATAAATAAGAAATACTGTGCTAATTGTTTTCAACTAATGAGAAAAGAATAAATTACGTTTAGTTACCAGAGGCCAAATACTGTCACTCAAAAGAGCTGACGTTAAGGCAACAAGTACCATTGCAACCAACAATTAATTTTTATTTAAAAGATCCATCCCACTAAGTTAATTCTGTTTATTTTAACATTACTGGCTTTGTGGTTTTGTTTGTATTTAATTTATAATTTGATTTTCTTTTATAGTGATATAAAAAGTACAAGCAGCGACACCAGGGTGGCTCAGTTGGTTAAGCATCTGACTCTTTGTTTTGGCTCAGGTCATGATCTCAGGGTCCTGGCATTGATCGAGCCCCACGGGGACCAGGGGGCTTTATGCTCTGCCCTCAGTGGAGAGTCGGCTTCAGGATTCTCCTTTCCCTCTCCCTCTGCCTCTCCCTTGCTCACCTGCATGCTTACTCTCTCTCTAAAACAAACAAATAAATCTTTAAAAAAATAAAAAGTTTAAGCCCAAGGAGTTTATGCCCAATATGTATGTGTGTATATATATATATATATATACACACACACACACACATATATATGTAATAATATAATAAAAGTACTTTAAGTCAGTCATGTAGAAAGGAGGGAGTATAAAAGTCTCTTTCTTTTAAAAGATCTAAATTTACTAGAAATCTGGGTGGGAGGGTATGTATCATCTCCTTGTTCCTCACCACCACCAATAAAGAGAGTAAGCAGCTAAGATTATGACTACTGACTACAGACGATTATTATTACTCAAGGATCAGACTCTTAAAGCAGCTAACTCACCTGTACCACCCAGCCTTTCTCTAGGCAGAGACCACAGAGTCATAAAATCTGAACATAAGACAAACTGTGGCATCATTTTGTCCTGTCCCCTCCCAATGTAGGAATCTCTCCTACAAGACTTCTGCCAGGTGGTCTATATGCCTTTACTTAGAAAGCAACAGACACAGGGGCCTAACCATCCTCTCCATGAAGCCTTTTCCATATAACAATGTGATGAAGCAAAAATGGCACAGAAAATAGAGTCAGAGGTATATAACTGGAGTCACGATTCTGCCAACAGCAGTGGCTAAGTTAGGAGCCATTATTAAAAGCACTACAGCAACCTTGTTACTCTGTATTAGTTAGTAATTTGGTGCTATTATTACTCACATTTTACAGATGAGGAAACTGAGATACAGAAGGGAAAGTGATTTTCACAAGCTTTTGTTGTTAACTAAGCACTGGAGGGAGAATGCAAACACAGGCGGTATGATGGCAGAGACTATGACCATGGCAGCCATGCACATGTGACCCCAGGTCTCCTGCAGTGCAGAGTGTAAGTGATGGATGAGCCCGGGGTGCACCAGCCAGAAGTAACTGAGAGAGCTGGAGACCCCAATCTAGGCCCATTCCAGGGAGACACGGGACTCTTTTGATAGCCAACTTTAATTCAAGACCCCATAGCCCTACTAATACTTTCTTTGACATGTGCTACAGTTTGAGACTCTTACTATCCAGTTCTCCTTCGTTCCCTCTTTCCTTTATAGAGGAAGGCCTAGGTGGCCTGAATAGTGCCCCCTTTGAATGTCTGTGTCCTAAACCCCAGAACCTGTGAGTATTTACCTTACACAGTATAAGAAATTTTGCATGTGTGCTTAAGTTAAGGATTTTGAGATGAGAGATTATCCTGAGTCATCCCAGTGGTCCCATGTAATTATCTTTATAAGAGAGAGGCAAAAGGACCAGAGAAGGGACTGTGATAATGAAAACAGAAGTCAGAGTGATGTGACGAATTGATGTGACGCTTTGAGGATTGAAGAGGGCCATGAACCAAGGAATGTAGGCACCTCCTAGAATCCACAGAAGTCAAGGGACAGATGCTCTTCTGGTGCTTCCAGAAGGAGCACAGCCCTGCCATGGGTTTTAGCCCATGGGACTTCTGATATCCAGAACTATAACAGAAGCATTTGTGTTGTTTCAAGCCACAATCTTTGTAGTAATCTGTGATGGCAGCAACAGGAACTGATAGGGACCTGCCTCATGGTCTGATGGCTTCTTGCCTCCTCCAATTTCTTCTTCTTCCTTCTTTTCTCTGGCAGGTGTTTCCCCTCAACAAACATCCTGCCCATCTCAGATTTCAGGGCATCTGCTTGTAGGTGGATCCAAACTGGCACAAATGGAAGGAGAGTGAGGTTTGAGAAGACAAGTGGTAAGGTGGGGACTTTGAACTGGTTCCCTGAGTAGTAAGTGGTGCAAGGATTAGCTGCAGCAAAAGGTGGTGTCCAGCTGCTAAAGATCCCACTGATGCTGAGCTGATAAAACACCCTAATGCAAGGGACCACTCTTACAGGGGGAAACATGATCTGGGAATGCTATTTCACAAATGATTCTGGTGTTTAGAAATATGGGCAAACTGTACTAACAAAGAATGTGCAGTTAGCTGGTTTCCTGGTAAGTTGTGTTGATGTTCTGCAAAGGGTTGATGAGAAACAAGTACTTAATGGCTCTGTGTGCAAGTTCACCCAAACACCCTTCCATTTGGTAGTGGAATAGCAGAGACACAGCTGAGCAGCTGGCTCCAGCACCAGCCCCATTTGAATCCTCAGACAAAGCCAGTCTGTTAGGTTAAGGTCGGGACACTAGAGGGGAAAACCTGGGGCTCTGAAACATCTGGATAAGTGTCCCTGAGGATATCAGCTCTGGGAACTCCCCTAAGCCCTCTGAGTGTGCAGAGGGGCTTGTTCTGCTCAACAAAGAGGCAGCACTTTCACTGTGATCCAAGATGCTACAGTGGACTCCTGCCCATAAGGCAGCAGGTGCTTCCCTCAGGAGCTACCCCTCACTTCCTCTCCCAGCTTCTAGATTGATAACTAGAATTAATCTCCGCATAATACCTGGCTACAGCCACGCTGAACCTACTGAGGGAGGAAAAATATATGTCCCAAAGGTGTTCCAAGAATTAGCTGACAAGAGGGGTAAGAACCAGAGGGGTAACACTAGGATTGGATTTTAAAGATCTTCATCCAGGGGGCCAGAATTGTAAGAATGTATAAGGAAGGATTCATGGACTTGCGGTACTCTCTTGGGAGATAGGATTTAACAAGGACCCGTGGGAGGGTGGGTAAGGAGGAGCTCTTGGAATCCCGGAAAAAAGAAAGCCAACACTGGGAAAATGGGAATGGCCTGAGATACCCTAGCAGATGCTGGGCAAAGAAATAAAGAGGCTGAGGAAAGTGGGCCTGGTGGATTGGATCCATTATTTTTGCGTCATTTAAGACAGAAGAGCCCCCAGAGGACTGTAGTTCATAGACGGTCCTAAAGGAAGCCAAGAGAATTTGACCCACAAGGGAATTGGGGACAGGGATAATAGAGCTCCATGTCCACAGGAGCAAAAGAGACAGGCAGTCAGTGAGATGCTGCTCAGCATTAATAGCCACAGATGACAACAATGGAGGCAGATGCTAATATGAGGTCAGACCCCTTACTCAGTTCCCAAACCTGAACCAGTATCAAGATCCAAAACCCACTGATTAAAGAGGAAGGACTCTATAGTACTCTGACAACTCCACACTGCAAGAGGTCCCCGGTCGCTTCCCAAAGGGACCTACGGACACCTATCTGGGTGAAAGGGAAAGTCAGGATATTTTTTTTTAATTAATTTTTTTATTTTTTATAAACATATATTTTTATCCCCAGGGGTAATTCAGGATATTTTGAGAATTGCTAGACACTGGGTCTGAGTCAACACTGACATTCAAAGACTCAAAGCATCAATCCATTCCTCCTTGGCGGTCAGGGGATGAACAAGGTTCCTGCTGAAGTCTGAACCCAGGAGGGTCCCCTGAGTCCATGGCCTTGGAATTAACCTGACTGGCAATTGAAACAACCTCCATACTGGATCATTATCAAAATGGGGAAGGCCAAATGAAAAGCTCTGAAGACACTCCACCGCTGGCCGCAATAGCAACTGAAAAGCAATGCTGCATGAAAAACAAGAACAAAGCTGGATGCATCACACTTTATAATTTCAAAATACATTACAGAGGTACAGTAACTAAAGCAGTATGATACCAGTATACAAGAAAGACATGTTGACCAACAGAATAGAATAGAGGGCCCAGAAATAAATCCACACATACATGGACCGCTGATCTGCAACAAGTGTGCTGAGAATATGCTGTAGGGAAGGGGTAGTATCTTCAACAAGTGATACTACAAAAAATGGCTGTCTACACGGAAAAGAATGAAACTGGACCCTTACTTTACTCCATACACAAAAGTGAACTCCCAATGGACTCAACACTTAAATGTTCTATGAAACTATAAAATCTCTGAAAGAAACCATACGGAAAAAAGCATCATGACGTTATGACACTGGTCTTAGCAATGATTTAATGAATATGATTTCAAAAGCACAGGCAACAAAAGCAAAACTAGAAAAGTGGGATTATATCAAACTAGAAAGCCTCTGCCTAGCAAAGGAAGCAATCAAGACAGTGAAAAGCAACTTACGGAATGTAAGCATTTGCAAACCATGTATTTGATAAGTGATTAATTTCCAAAATATATAAGGAAGTCCTAAAATTCACTAGCAAGGAAGGAAGGGAGGGGGGAGGAAGGAGAAAAAAATGTTTTAAATTTAAAATTGGGCAAAGGATCTAAATAGACACTTCTCGAAAGAAGACATGCACTTGGTCAGAAAGTGTATGAAAAGATACTCAGTTTAACTAATCATCAGGGCATGCAATTAAAACTTATAATGGCATATCCCCTTACACTTATTAGGATGACTATTACCAAAGGAAAAATAAAAGAGTGAGGGAGAGGGGAGAGAAAGGAAAGAAGGAAGGACAGAAGAAGGGAGGGATGAAAACAAATACTAGTTAAGGGTGTGGAGAAATTAGAACCCTGTACACTGTTAGTAGGAATGCAAAATGGTGCAGCCACCATAGAAAACAGTATAGAGGTATCTCAAAAAATTAAAAATAGAACTGCCATATAATTCAGCAATCCCACTTCTGGGTATTTATCCGAAAGAACTGATATCAGAATCTTGAAGAGCCATTAGCACACCCACATTCATTTCAATGTTATTCACAATAGCCAAGATGTGAAAACAACCTAAATATCCATCAAAAGATGAATAAAGAAAATGTGGTAGCCACATACAAGAGCATATCATTCAGCCTTTAAATGAAGTAAATACTGCAATATGCAATATGAATGAAACTTGAGGACATCCATCACCTGAGTGAAATGAGCTGGTCACAGAAGGATTAATACTTTATTATTCCACTTACATGAGGTATCTAAAATAATCAAACTCACAGAAACAAATAATAGAATGGTCATTTCCAAGGGCCGGGAGAAGGAGGAAAAGGGGACTTACCAATAAATGTGTATAAAATTTCAGTTTTGCAAGATGAATAAATACTATAGGTCTATAGGTATAACAACACACTTATAGATAACAATACACTTACAAGTACACTGAAAAATCTGTCAAGATGGTAGATCTCATGTTAAATATTCTTAATTAATTTTAGAAGCATCTAGTCGTAGAAATTACTAAGGGCTCTGACAGCTCAGGAATAAAGGTGTGGTACCCAGTAAGCCCCTAACTTCCACTGAGACTCTTGCTAAAGCTGAGGGTGGTTTAGAATGAATGGTGGACGAGGAAGAGGAGGGGGCACCTTTGCAGCCTCCAGGTCAACTAGAGTCCTGGGGCTTTCCTTTTCACACTAACCTTTGACCTCTAAGGTCATGCTTCCCGTGGGCCTAACACCGGTATCCTGGCTGAATGTTACATTGCATAATCTGTGGTAAGTGACAGATTTTTTTCAGCACTTTAGTTTCTCTGCCTGAAATGGGAATGATAATGTCAGCCTTCCCTTATCATGGTAGGGGATACAGAGAAGGTCACATGACATGTGAATGGCCATAGAGAGTCAATGGCTACATTGAAAATCCCTCCTGTGAAACTATGCTCAGTTTTCCAGGTATGAACAGAGCAAGTCCAGCCCCTCTCCTGTAGGTCGGCCTTTTCCATACCTGAAGATGCCACTGCTTCCAGCCACCCAGCCCAGTCTTAAGCTTCCACTCTGTTCCTTTGACTTCATCCCTCATCAAGTTGCTACCCCTCTCTGTTGCTCCAGTTGTCAGTGTCCTTTAGAAAACACGGCGCCCATCATGACTCCTCTCATTCTTAGTATGGGCTGATAGGTATGGAAAGCAGATGACCTGGTCCCTCCAGGGAGCTGGCGGATCTCACCTATGTTGGAGCCAGGTCTGCATTTGCTTTTTCTTTGTAAGCTCACACTATTGGCTGCCTCATCGTCTGTATGTATTTTGTAATGTATTAGTCAACATGGGCTGCCATAATGAAATGCTATGGACTGGGTGGCTTGAGCAACAGACATTTCATTTCTCACAGTTCAGGAGGCTAAGAAGTCTACAGTCAAGATGTGGACAGGGTTCAGTTCCTGTGACAGCTCTCTTCTTGGCTTCCAGAGAGCTATCTTCTCACTGTGTCTTCATCTGCTGGAGAAAGCGACCTCTCCAGTCTCTTCCCCTTTCAGAAGAGCTATCAGATCAGAGCTTTGTTCTTGTGATCTCATTTAACTTTAATCATCTCCTTAAAGGTCCTATTTTCAATACAGTTACATGGGAGGTGAGGGTTTCAATTGGCAGGTTGGGCTGGTGGGGCGGAACACAATTCCTCCATAGCATGTAATTAAACAAAAAAATCTTAATCTTTCCCTAGAAGCACCTGACCTACAGGCGACCCCCTTTCTATCCATGTGCGATTGATTTGGGGGCATAAAGTTAGCAGAACTTTAGAATCTAAGTTTTCAGTAGCTAATGATGGGTATCTGCTCTTTATGTTTCCCCAATATCCTTTCCATTTAGGGAAAGTCCTTCCCTCACTTCATGAGACTCTTGAGATACTGTTGTAGCAAACACTTACTAGGTGCTTCCCAGCAGCCTTTGCCCCTTATGCTCTCCCTAAAGTCCCGAAATTTACACACATATCATGTGGTTCTGTGCTTGAGAGGGGTGCAGGCCCTTCACCAGCTTCTAGGGTTGAAACCCCACTGCCCTCAGTCCACCCCAGCTCTTCCTAACAATGACTCGTTAGGCAACAGGCATATAATCCAATCTTGACCAACCCTGACCTACGTGACATGGTAGGATGTCTGCTTATCGAATCATGGGAAGAGTTCTCCCAGGTGACTTAAAAGAAGAAGAAGAAGAAGAGAGGGCAAGAGTGAGAGAGAGAGAGAGAGAGAGAGAGAGAAAAGAGAAAAATACTTCCTTTGCAGCTTCAGGGTCTGGCTGTGTGCACATCACCCGTGGGCCTGCCTTAGCCATCTTAGGACAAAGTTGGGAGGAGAGAAGAACAGCTAAGCAAAGTATCCAAATGAAACTTTTTTTTAAGTTTTTATTTAAATTCCAGTTAGTTAAATACATTGTAATATTAGTTTCAGGTGGACAATAAGTGGTTAGACACTTCCATGCAACACCCTGCGCTCATCACAAGGGCACTCTTTCATCCCCACCACCTACCCAACCCGTGTTCCAACCCCTCTCCTCTGGGAACCAGCCCTGTGTTCTCTATAGGTAAGAGTCTGTTTCTTGATTTGTCTCTCTCTCTCTCTGTTTTTCCCATTTGCTCATTTTTTTTCTTCTTAAATTCCACCTATGAGTGAAATTGTATGGATAGAGCTAGGGAGTATTATGCTAAGCAAAATAGGTCAGTCGAACGAAATACTGAGATGGCAGCATGAGTCTCTGCTGAACTCACTGAGCCACTGAATTAACCAACTGTAGGGCTGCTCTGCCAGGTGAGTCTTTTAAATGTGAGGTTAAAAGGGCCTCGCTATGGAATTGGACTGCAGGCTTTCCTGCAGGATTTCCCCCGTTCCTCACGCTTCCAGGGATTTCCCCCATTCCTCACGCTTCCAGGGATCAGTTGTTTGGCACTTCCTTTTGTTCCATGGGCTTCCCAGTGCTGCCACCATAAATCCCTTTCCGCTTTCAAGTTTGCTGTGTTGATTTCTGTCTTAGAACGCTGACCGAGAGACTGTTGATAAGGAAAGAAGGACAAAACAAAGAGACGAATGTGTGCCAAGAGAGGAAAGGACAGTGGCAAACATGTCACTTAGATTAAAAACAAACAACCATTTATGTATACGGAGGTACATTAATTGCTGAAATTGAACTAATGAAAGAGACATAATTAGCTTCGGAAAGCAGAAGAAAGCAAGTTGATCTGCTAATGAGGTCTGAATAGGCCTCTCATTAGCCACATGGCTGGGGACTGGCATGAGGTGGCGGATGTCAGGGAAAACAAGAGGGAATGAACAGGCTGACAGGCAGATGGGGACCCAGGTGCCCTGGTCCTGCACCCTCCAAGCAAGCTTGTCCCAACAGGAATAGGGAAGCTGCCTAAAGAAGAGATTGCCCAGCGATGGAGGGCAGGCAGCACGAAGGACAGAGGTTTCCCAATTGCCCCTTCTCTTGCCGCAGGGTCCTGGGACCCTCTGCACATGCCTCTCTGGGTGATGTGCTGGGTGCACCAGCCTCAGAACCAACTGAGGCATTTCCAGTCCCCATCCATACTTACTGAATCAGATCCCTGGGTGTGAGCCCCCCACTTTTGTTTTGTCGTACAAGATCCCACCAAAATATTATTAGGAAACTGATGCAAACTCCACATTAACTGGCAGCTTCACAGAAGCCCAAGACAAAAGGGTAATGTTCGAGCCAAATAAGTAAATCTCTAATTTTGAAATCTCAGGCCCTGTGGTTTAGGAAGGGAAAAAAACAGATCTGAGGCATATATTTACATCTCACAGATAAAAACTGTCCAAGAATAAGGATAGCCAAGTACTTTTCTTTTCACTCAGACCAAGTTAGGGATACTTCAATTCTTCCAAGCCGCTTTCTATTACAATCTGTTAGAATGACTTGACATTGACTTTTTCTATATCCAGAGCCCAGCACAATCCCTGGGACATGATGGAGTCCAATGAGCTCAACAAACATCAACAAACACTTCTAACACTCCCATGCTTAGCACTCTGCTAGATACTGTACACATATTAAATAATTTAATCCTTACAAGCAACTTGTTTACAGATAGAGAAAATAAAGCTCAGAGAGGTTAAGTGCCTTCCTCAAGGCACAGAGCTGGTACAGGGTTGGGGGGCTGGCTCCAGAGTAGACTCTCCTCACACTGCTCACCACTGTGCTTCCTCGCAGAGCCCTTAGCTTCTCAGAAAAGGCCCTTGAGAAAACAAAACCTTGTTTCCAGGTTTTAATACAGCTGATACTTTCACATTTTATTGTTGCCTTTTATAATTATAATAAAGTTTATAATTATATTCCCCCAAAAATGCTTTATGTTTTTTGAAGATTTTATTTATTCATTTGTCAGAGAGAAAGACCCAGGGAGCAAAAGTAGGGGGAGCAGCAGAGGGAGAAGCAGTCTTCTTGTAGAGCAGGGAGCCCAATGTGGGGCTCAATGTAGGGCTCAATCCCAGGACCTTGAGGTCATGACCTGAGCCAAAGGCGATGCCTAACCAACTGACCCACACAGGCAATCCTCAAAACACATTTTAAAAGAGGCAAGGTGTGAAAAGCTGTAGGGCATCATGTTGAAGAGTGTAGATTCTGGAAGAACCTTCATGGGTTTGGATCTGGGCTTCAGCAGCTCCTGTGTATTTAATTTTCTTATGGCTGAGTTCCCTTGTACGGTTATTAAAGTTGGATCCATGAAAACACACAAGGCATTTAAAACAGAGTCGGGCACTGAGTTAGCAACACTAAATGTTAGTTATTACTGTTATCTAAAGAATAATTGTGAGCTTTCCGAGTTTAAAGTAATTTTACGCAGTATCAATGTCCAACACAATGTGAGAGTGTTGAAACATGGGGCAATCATCCCATGCACCCTCATTTTGCCCGTCATTACAATACAATCCACCCATGGGTGAAACTGGGATAGAACAAAGTGGTATCAACAGTCAGGTTTGGACTACAAGCATGGATAATATGGAGTTATAGAATATTTCAACCTTCTGGGTTTTTTTTTTAAATAAAAATACAGTTTTTAAAAACTGTACCTGATTTTTAAATGTACATACTAAAATCAGTCTTTGAAAAAATGAATAAAGAATTGTAATCTGATGTTCTTTTCATTGATTTCTCTGTCACTATCTTATCTTCATTTTACCACTGGGCTTCAAATTAGTTCACAGAAACGTATTTTTCTTGACAATATGGAAGACACAATGTAAACCCTAAAACCATACACATTTGCTGCCCTTAAGAATCTTATAATGTAATGTATGGGGTGGGGGGGCACATGGAAGGTTGGAAAGGAGTGAGGCTAAAGCAAGAGATAAGACAAGCAGAGGGTAGAATAGAATAAATGACTTAAGAAACTTGTAAACTAAAAGCCTGGTGGGGAAGGAATGATCAATAAAGATTTTATAGAAAAGCTGTCATTTGGGGCAAGCCTTACAGAGCCTCTTTGAAAGCCAACAGGTGGAGTTGGAAAAGTGCATCCCAGAGGGAGGGAGCAATCTGGGCAGACTGTTTCGGACTCATCCAGAAGCTACAAACTAGTCTTTGCAGTATCCTGCTAGCAGCTGTCCCCTGCCTTGGCCCAGCTGGGGCTGCAGCTAATTAAAGGGATGTTCCTTCTGGCTCCTCTGCTCTCTTTGTAAGACTCCATCCTCCTACCTCTCTTGGTCTGGCACTCTTTCTCTCTCTCTCTCTCTCTCTCTCTCCTCACTGAATCTGGGAATCTGAGTGATACCTCATGACTGATATTCTTTAATAAGACAGAAGAAAATGTCTTCTCCATATTAATAAGAAGGGAAGTATGTTTCCTCCCAAACAGATCTACAACTATTTGAAATGCACATACACGGCTAAGAGTTTCTCTCAGCAGAGAAATTTGTCCCTAGCAATTGGTATCATTTTTCCCCCAAAGTGATGAGGGGATAAACAAAAGAATATATTTCTTAGAGCATCAAAATTTTATGACTATCTTTATTTGCTGTAAAAATAGCATTATGCACTATGAAAGAAATGTTAAGACACATTTTAAAGAGCAAAAAGCTCCTCCATATACCCACCTGTAACCTTAATATAATCTCACTACCCTAACCAAAATCGTTAGTAGTTTTTGGATTCCCTCCCAGTGTCCATCCATATGCACTGATTTCGCATAGTTGTAATCATTACTAAAACTGATTTCATGAAGAGTTTTTATCCTTACCAACAACCCAAGCTTAGACATTTTTCTAAAAAAATTTATTTATTTATTTGAGAAATGCTCTCTCTGAGAGAGGGCATGCATGCACAAGCAAGGGAGAGGGAAAGATGGAGAGAGAGTAGAACAAGCAGACTCCCCGCTGATCAGGAAGCCCCACACAGTCCACCCCAGGTCCCCGAGATCATGACCTGAGCCAAAGTCAGATGCTTAACTGACTGAGCCACCAGAAGCCCCTAAGCTTAAATTTTTTTTAAATGATCTTAAAGTATCAAGATGGCTCTGAGTGACAGAGATTCTGAGATTTTTTTTTTTTTTTTTTTTTTGCTTTTTTCCAAACTTTGAACCACACAAAAAACACTGTCCTGGACTTGGAGCAGCCCCACCTGGACAAACTTGAAAAACCCAGGCTTTGGAAAATGTACTGCTGGAGAATCTGATGATCAATGACTTTGGAGTTCAGAGCCTACAGATGGGAGTGGCTTCTCATGAAAAAAGAGAAAAGTTAATCCTGCAGCTAGGGAGGATTTGAGCTGCAGGCTCTGAGAAGAACTCTCTCTTCTCTCTAGGCTGGGGGGCAGAATTAGGCCACTCCCAACACCCTGACAACTTCAAAGGGCTGCTCCTTGCCACAAGGAGGCAGGAAGTGTTCTGGTGACGAGCCAGCTGAAAGAGAGGTTGACTCTGGGCCTATCCATGGTTGTAATTATTCTCTGGGGTTTTCTTCCTTCCATTATCCCCAAACTTTTAGTAAAGACCCTTAAAGTTTACAGCCTGGTCTTGGATATCTGAGATAGTTTCCTAGGTCTGCTCAAACAAGCTGCCACAGACTTGGTGGCCTAAAAGCACAGGAAGTTATTCTTCACAGTTCAGGGGCCCAGAACTCAGAAAGCAAGGTGTTGGCAGGACAGCGCTTCTTCCAGAGGTCCAGGGAGCGTCCTTCCTAATGTCTCCAGCTTGATTCCAGGTGTTCCTTGGATTGTGTCTCCATGTCTCCACTGTCTCTTCATCTTCACAGTCCTCCTCTGTGAGGATCTTCTCCTCTGTTGCTTATAAAAACACTGGTTATTGGATATATGGCCCACCTGGGTAATGTAGGATGATATCATCTTCAGATCCTTAATTATATTTGCAAGACCTTTTTTCTAAATAAGATCACATTCACAGGTATTTTATTTTATATTTAATTACATTTAAATATATGTTTATATTTTATTATAATAAAATATATTTATTTTTATATTTTATTTTATAGTTAAACACTCAGCATTTTATTTTACCTTCTTTTCTTTTCTTTTCTTTTCTTTTCTTTTCTTTTCGACCATTCAGACTGCTAGAGTTGTGGTGTGGAGCATTAAGGCCAGAGAATGTGCCACCTTGGGGGCAAAGTAGACAAGTAGAGATCAGTACCCTCACTCCTACAGCCAGAGGTATGGGACAGCTTCCCCAACATAGGCAAAAGCGGAGGACAGTGGAGGCCTCACAGAGGCATCAAAGGTAAAAGGATCAGGAGAGGCAATGTAGAACCATGACAAAGGGACCAAGTCCCAGGACCCAGGGGACCCGGGATTTCTCAAGAATATCTGCCTGTGAAGGTGGTGGGGCAGCAAGAAACCACTTTGAGGTTCTGGTACTGATTCTTGTTCCATCCAAGATAGTAAAACTTTAGGAAGTATAGACCCATGCCCCTAAACACAAACACAAAAATCAGTGGTACCCGGTCTAGCCTCTTCCCATACTCATTGCCTGACAATCAATATCACTAGTAGAGAAAGACACACATGCCAAAACAAGAAGATGTTTGATGGACACCACCATTTCACAAGTAAGGGTTCTAGCACCAATTCTGATGTGTGTGTGTGTGTGTGTGTGTTTCCCACACCCACTAGCAATTGTCTGAACACCAGGTCAGTATACTATAATTCAGCTCAATCCTGACACTATCTACCTAGAGATAGCATCAGATTCCAGAGACTAAGGGTTCAGTCCTAAAAGACTGTTGCCCCACTTCAGATGCCAATCACAAGGCCAGGTCTGTCACCTGTACTTCTAAACCAATGGCAACAAATCAGCGGTTCCCACAATCACCTCACCTTAAATGAATTCACTCCCACAATCACAATCACTTTGAATGAATTCATTCAAAAAATGAACTCGTTTTTTAGAGTAGCTCACAGAACTCAGTGAAACATTTTACTATTAGAGAGTTTATTATAAAATTATATAACTCAGAAACAGCCAGATGGAAGAGATGTATAGGGCAAGGTATGTGGGAAGGGATACATTGCTTCCTAACCCTCTCCAGATGCACCACTTTCCCCCAAATTCCATGTGTTCACCAACACTGTCTCTAAACCCTCTCCTTTTTGGGGGGTTTTATGAAAACTTCATCATATAAGCATAAGTGATTAAATCATAGGACACTGGTGATTGAACTCAATCTCCAGTCCCACTCCCCCCCCAGGAGGTGAAAGGTAGGATTGAAAGTTCTAAGCCTCTAAGAACATGGTTGGCTCCACTGGCAACCAGTCCCCATCCTAGATGCTTTCCAAAAGTCATTTCATTCATATAATACAAGACACATTTATCGCTCTCAACCCTTCAAAATTTCCAAGAGGTTAGGAATTCTGTGACAGACACAAGGACAAAGACAATAGACAAAGATAATAGTTTTTATTATAAATTGCAGTATCACAACAAAATATATCTTGGATTATTGTGTGCACCAAAAGTAGAATAATTAGAAGAGAAGAACCAGGCAATTAAAATTAGTCTAAAAGACATTAAAAAGAGGTTGCAAAGAATAATTTTCAAAAAATTAGTAATAAAGCTTTCATACAAATTATAGTGAACACATATTTTAATTCAGATTTATTTAGTTCAGTAAAACTAGCAGAATGATGAAATTGGTTCAAATGAGAATTTCAGAGATTGGCTATATTTAGTTAGTGGAAGAAAGATTGCTGAAATATGATTGCTAAATCAGATTGAAAATTGGGCTTACAGAGAAAAAGGGAAAAGAACTGTAACCTTTCAGGTTATTCTTTTCTATCAAACGAAGTAGCTTGTATTTATAAATCATCTCAAGTCGACCTGTAGCTCACACAGTATGAGCCTTACTCAGTTATAACTATTAAATGAAAGTTTTTCATTCTCCTAGAAAGTTAGATAGTTCCTGACTGGGACCAGACTATATACCAGTATAACACTGAACTATGTCTTCATTCCAAGTTTTGTACAATTATTCTTAAAAGAGGTAAGGGAAAACAGCCATATAAAAAAGAAATTCAAAAATGCAAAAAATAGAAAAATGAAAGTATTCAGCATAAAATATGTAAATATTGTTAAATAAACCCAAAGACTGCATTGTGGAGGAATTCAGCTAAGAAAGGAATTTGAGATTTAGAAGACCAGGTTGAAGAAATGTCTCAAAATAATGAGTTACTAATAGAAAATATAAAAGAAGGGGGGAGGAGTCAAGATGGCGGAGAAGCAGCAGGCTGAGACTACTTCAGCTAGCTGGAGATCAGCTAGATAGCTTATCTAAAGATTGCAAACACCTGAAAATCCATCAGCAGATTGAAGAGAAGAAGAACAGCAATTCTGGAAACATTAATACAACCACTTTCTGAAAGGTAGGACCGGCAGCGAAGTGAATCCAAAGCGACGGGAAGATAGACCCCGGGGGGAGGGGCCGGCTCCCAGCAAGCGGCGGAGCAACCCCGCACAAAATCAGGACTTTTAAAAGTCTGTTCCGCTGAGGGACATCGCTCCAGAGGCTAAACCGGGGCGAAGCCCACGCGGGGTCAGCGTGGCCTCAGGTCCCGCAGGGTCACAGAAGGATCGGGGGTGTCTGAGTGTCCCAGAGCTTGCGGGTATTGGAACGGGAAAGCAGGCTACAGAGATAGAGCCGACAGTAAGCTCACAGCTCGGTGTTACCTTGAACTGGTCGCAGGCTCAGTGAGCTCAGAGCGCGGCCAGAGGTCAGGCAGATGGGGGTAACTGGGCGCTGTTCTCTGAGCGCGCACTGAGGAGTGCGGCCCTGGGCTCTCGTCTCCTCCGGGCCGGAGACCAGGAGGCCGCCATTTGTATTCCCGTCCTCCGGAACTCTACGGAAAGCGCTCAGGGAACAAAACCTCCTGAAAGCAAACCCGAGCGGATTACACACCCCGGGCCCTAGTAAGGGCGGTGCAATTCCGCCTGGGGCAAAGACACTTGAGAATCACTACAACAGGCCCCTCCCCCAGATGATCAACAAGAAATCCAGGGGAGACCAAGTTCACCTACCAAGGAGTGCGGTTTCAATACCAAGGAGAGCAGCAGAATTCCAGAGGAGGAGAAAGCAAAGCACGGAACTCATGGCTTTTTCCCTGTGATGTTTTTTAGTCTTGCAGTTAATTTAATTTTTTTCTTTTTCATTTTTTGTTTTTTTTCTCCCCTTCTGGTAAAATGTTTTTTAACTTTTACCTTTTTCATTTTTAACGT
The DNA here is from genome assembly GCF_022355385.1 of Mustela nigripes. Taxonomy (NCBI): domain Eukaryota; kingdom Metazoa; phylum Chordata; class Mammalia; order Carnivora; family Mustelidae; genus Mustela; species Mustela nigripes. The sequence continues at coordinate 106,954,874 of NC_081557.1, forward strand.
TTTTAAACTAGTTTATCTAATATATATATTTTTCTTTATTTGTTTTCTTTTTTTGAAATTCTTTTCTGTTCTTTTTTTTTTCTTTCTTTCTTCCTTTTTGAACCTCTTTTAATCCCTTCTCTCCCACCTCACAATTTGGGATCTCTTCTAATTTGGTTAAAGCATATTTTCCT
>NC_081557.1:106955446-106971449 GCF_022355385.1 Mustela nigripes
AGCAGCAATGTCCACAATAGCCAAACTATGGAAAGAATCTAGATGTCCATCAACAGATGAATGGATCAAGAAGATGTGGTCAATATACACAATGGAATACTATGCAGCCATCAAAAGAAATGAAATCTTGCCATTTGCGACAACATGGATGGAACTAGAGCGTATCATGCTTAGCGAAATAAGTCAAGCGGAGAAAGACAACTGTCATATGATCTCCCGGATATGAGGAAGTGGTGATGCAACATGGGGGCTTAAGTGGGTAGGAGATGAATAAACGAAACAAGATGGGAATGGGAGGGAGACAAACCATAAGTGACTCTTAATCTCCCAAAACAAACTGAGGGTTGCTGGGGGGAGGGGGTTTGGGAGAAGGGGGTGGGATTATAGACATTGGGGAGGGTATGTGCTTTGGTGAGTGCTGTGAAGTGTGTAAACCTGGTGATTCACAGACCTGTACCCCTTGGGACTAAAAATATATGTTTATAAAAAATAAAAAAAAATTTAAAAAAAAGAAAATATAAAAGAAAAGCTAAGAGAAATGGAGGATAGAAGTTAAAGTGTTGATATTTATGTTAGAAAGAAATCCCAAAAAGAGGGATGAACAGAAATAGAAATATATATATATATATATATTAATAATGGGGATGTATTTTCTGGCATTGAAAAAGGATACATACCTCAGGCAGAAAAGACCATAAAGGGCCAAAGAGAGGAAATAAGGAAAAACTACATCTAAACACACCAGAGAAATATTGGATATATATATTTAAAGGAGAGAAAATTATAAAAACTAAAAAAAAGAGAAGGATATTTAAAGAAATAAGAATCTAATTGATGTCATATTTTAAAATACATTTAATATTAATATTTTTAAAATATTAAATAAAAATACTAATAAAAATAAATTCCCATAATTTAAAAATCTAAAAATGCACTTTGTTGGGATGCCTGGGTGGCTCAGTTGGCTAAGCGTCTGCCTTTAGTTCAGGTCATGATCCCAGGGTCCTGGAATTCAGTCCTGCATCGGGGTCCTTGCTCAGTATGGAGCGTGCCTCTCCCTCTCCTGTTTATGCACCCATGCTCTCTGATAAATAAATAAATAAAATCTTTAAAGATAAATAAAAAATAAAAATACACTTTGCTGTATTTAAAAATTAAAGAAAGAATCATAACAAAATTTTCAGATATTCAGTACTGAGTGATAAGGAAAACACCTGATAATGGATTATTAATTGATATCACCTAATAATGTGATAACGACAACCAAAACCTGTAGAAAAGCCAAGGTAGTTTTTCACAGTAAATTTTCTGCTGTAAACTATACTGGAGAATAAAGAAGCTTCAAATTACTGAGTTTATTTTCTTCCATCTTAATGAACAAAACAGTAAACTAAAAAGTAGTGAATGGAAGAAAAGAGATTACAAGAAAAAGATATTACAAGAAATTAGTTAAATGGGATATAAAGACAGAATAGAGCATATCAACAGTCAAAAGCTGATTTGTCGAGAAATAAGAATAGAGAACTTGAGAAACCCCTGCACCCCAACAAGAAGAAAAGAGAAAACATAAATGAAAAATACTATTAAAAAGGACAATCTGCAAAAAAAACCTACTTCATACAGAAAGATTAAATGATAAAATAATACCAACAACTATTTGCTAATAATTTTGAAAATTCAGTTTATGTAAAGTGTATAAACCCCTATAAAAATAACTTCCTAAACAACTTACAAAGAAAAAAAGTTAGATAGTCCTGTAACTATTAAAGAAATTGAAGCTGCTTTTTAAAATCTTCCCACAAATAAAATAACTTATACAGTTTTATAGGTGATATTTTTCTGAACTTTTAAGTAACAGACAACCCTAATTTTATGTAAACATTTCCATAAAATAAAAAGAGGAGGCATATTCTCCAGCTTATTTATGAGACCCCAATACTAAGCCATAGCTCTAATACTAAAACCACACAAAGATGTTCCAGGAAAGGAAAAAAAAAAAAAAATCATGCTACTCCATTTTGAATATGGATGCAAATATACTTAAAAAATTAGCAAATTTGGGGCACCTGGATGGCTCAGTGGGTTAAGGTCTCTGCCTTTGGCTCAGGTCATGATCCCACGGTTCTGGGATCGAGCCCCGCATCAGGCTCTCTGCTCAGCAGGGAGCCTGCTTCCTCCTCTCTCTCTCTGCTTGCCTCTCTGCCTACTTGTGATCTCTGTCAAATAAATAAATAAATAAAAATCTTTTTAAAAAATATAACAAATTTAATCAAAAAACATCAAAAAGATAATGCACCTTGGCCAAATTAGTTTTATTCCAGGTATGCAAGGATGATTCAATACTTTGAAAATCAAGGAATATAATTACAATTAAGAAATGGATAGGGGACCTCCTTCCTGCATGGCTTAGTAGGTTAAGCATCTGCCTTAGTTCAGTCATGATCTTGGAGTCCTGGGATAGAACCCCAGGGGTTGGGATGGGCTCCCTGCTCAGTGAGGAATCTGCTCCTCCCTCTCCCTCTTCTTCTGCCCTTCTCCCCTGCTCCTGCTCTCCCTCTCTCTCAAATAAATAAGTAAAATCTTTTTAAAAAATGAAATTAAATGAATAAGAAAAGCCATATAATTCTTCAATAAATATAGGAAAAGAATTTGATAAAATTCAACAACCATTCTTAGTTCTCATAGTTAATAATAAATGGGACCTTCTTTAGCTCATAAAGAACTTTTATTTTAAAATCTAGGGATAATACGATCATGTGTCATTTTTATAATTGTAATAATTATAATTACCACTTACATTCCAGATTGCACTGGAAGTCTTTGGCAGTAAAATAAACCAAGAAAAATAAATTAGATTCAAAAGGATTTGCAAATGATAACCTAAAAGAATCTCTAGATAAATTACTAGAGCAAGAGAATTTAGCAAAGTTACTGGATATAATAGTTCTCTATCTATAATGCATTAGGAAACAATGAGAAAATATAAAAAGAGGACATCATATACAGTAGTACCAGAGGATATCTAAGAATGAATCTAACAAAAGTCATGCAAGACTCTGCAAGGAAAACTTTTAAACTTTATTAAGAGATATTTTAAAGAATTAAATGAATGGAGAGATTGATAGATTTGAATATGTTAAAGTAAAAAACCCTTACTTTTCACAATATTCTTTAAGGAAAGTGAAAAGTTAAAATATGGAGATGTTAGCATTGCTCAGCTCCAACAAATGATTAACATATAAAATCCACAGAGTCTTTCAAATCAATGGGAAAACCGCAATCTATTAGAAGAAATACATGGCCAAAACTATAAGAAGATGTTTTTGATCATAAAAATAAAAACTAAGACCACAGTTTATAGTTATTTAACTGGCAAAAATATTTGAAAGCCTGACAAAATCAAATATAAGAAAAGACATAGATCCACAGGATTAGATATATGGGATTGATGCAATAAAGTGATGCAACCACTCTGGATAACAGTTTGGTAATATTTCCTGAATTTAACCAATTATACATCCTATGAACCCACAACTCCACTCTTAATTATATATTCAAAAGAAGTTACTTAGCATGTACAAAAAAGAGACACATACAAGAACGTTCATATCATTACTGCTCATCAGGGCAAAACAAACTTGAAACTACCCAAACGTTCATCAGTGGGAGAATGGATGAGCCCAGTGTAGAATGGTAACGTGATAGATTATAAGCAATAGAAGTGAATAAAGTATATCAACTTGCAGTGGTACACATACATCTGAACATTTAGTGGAAAAGTAACCCCTTACAATTATATAGATCATGATATTTTCATAGAGCTTAAAATAACTGAAATCAAAGTAGGTTTTTAAAGACTACACATGGGTGAAACAAAAGCAATTTAAAAAGCAAAGCAAGAAAATGATTAATATAAGACTCAGGATAGGTTTGCCTCAGTTGGGAGAAGCCAGAGATGCATGAGTTGAGGAAACCATATGTTTGGATAGAGGTTATTGCCTATGGCCCAGCTTTCATTGGTGTTGGTGGTTTTGTGAGTGCTCCTTACATTCTTAAAAATAAAGAGGGGTGCCTGGGTAGTTCAGTCATAAGCATTGGACTCGATTTCAGCTCAGGTCATGATCTCAGGGTCATGAGATCCTGACCTGAGGCTCCTCACTCAGCAGAGAGACTGCTTAAGATTCTCTGTCTCTCCTCTACCCTACACTCCCCTTTCTCTCAGAAGGAAAGAAGGAAGGAAGGAAGGAAGAAGGCAACTTCGTGTTCCAGCAATGAGAGTGAGTGATGTACTAAAGACATGATTAATCCAATTCTGTGCACCTAAGATCCATAGAGAGATTAAAAATAGGGAAAAATGGGGGACAAGGTAATTTGATGGAGATACTCTCAGAGGGCAGGGAGGTCACTTGTGCAGAGTAAGAAAGAAGATGAAAAAGAAACAGTAAAATGGAATAAAAGAAATAAGTGAAGTAGACAATAAAGAAGTAAATAATAGGTGTGCGGGGGTCTGCCCATCATCTTTGGAGTGACACGATGTTCTGTGTAAGACATTTGCGTGATCCACAATACCAATGAGCCACTCTTGGCTTTCACAGGAGAGCCAGTTAACATGGAAATGCTCTATTCTATTAAAAAGAGATATTGCGAAGTTGAACTCTCTTTCTAGGGCAGCTTCTACTAGAAGGCAGTTGCTAAATGTTTCTAGGCGGGAACCAGCTGTGGGAAAACTATTAATTAGCCCCAGTCATTACATGCAGATTAAGTTGGCTAACTCAATATAGAAAGCAGATAGAGGAGTTGGAGTGATGTGCTCTTGATTTCGTAAGAAAAGCATACAACGTTTTTATTGTTCCCCGTGGACTAGGGAGGTTTTTAGCTAAGAGAAGGCTCAAAGTAGCATCTGACTAGAGAAATGAAACTGGATAGTCCTTGGTTTTAAGGAAGAAAAAGCAAGACCACCCCTGAAGAAAGAAGAAAGTTGTCCACCGAGAGATGTTTGAAAGACTTTGGCGTCCCCATCTCATAAAGTCAGCGTGGAGAAATTCATAGAACATTAACAACCATGATAAAATTTGAAGCGAGTTGAAACCATAACATAGGTGGTTATTTAGAAGAAATTACAGTCAGAATTTATGTTTAAATGTACCACATAATTTTTTTCATTAAAAGATTTCTAAGCCATCACAAACTTTTCCACCACTAAGATTGAAAAGAGTGACTTTGAACCCCTACATGTCCAAGGACACAGGAGTGGCCAACCACAAGTAAGCTTCTCTTTGCAAGTCTGTTTTTAATCTTAAAAATGTATACAAGTTTTGGATTCTACTATATACACCCAGGTTAGGTTTAGTAGAAAAATACTTTTAGGGGCACCTGGATGGCTCAGTGGGTTAAGCCTCTGCTTTTGGCTCAGGTCATGATCTCAGGGTCCTGGGATCGAGCACCCCATCCGGCTCTCTGCTCAGCAGGGACCCTGCTTCCTCCCCTCTCTCTGCCTGCCTTCCGCCTACTTGTGATCTCTCTCTCTCTCTGTCAAATAAATAAAATCTTTAAATTAAAAAAAAAGAAAAAGAAAAAATATTTTAAAGTACCTTACAATTAAGCAAAAAATAAATGTTTCCAATATGTCATGCTCATACTAAGGTCTTGCACCCCTGGCTCATTACCACATGCTCCATTTTGAGAAGAATTGCTCTAATTATCCTTCTTTTGTTTCAAGTTTTCCATAAGTATTTCTGACATGTACTTGGAAATTCAAAAACATAATTTTTAGGAGTTTCAAAACCCTAGAAATGGACTCTCTAGTTTACTTGATGTGCCCACTACTTTCCTTAGTTATAAAATGGGGACACTCAGACCTACCTGTGGCAGAAACATTCCCCTTCTCTTGAAGACATAACTAGACTGCATTTCCCAGCTCCCCTGACCGGTGGGTGTGGCCACACAGCTGCATTCTGGCCAAAGAAGTGATGCCTCTCCCCCTCTGGGGTGGGCTGCTCAAAAACCCACAGTGATGACTCCTCTCTTCCTTCCACACCCGGGACCATTGGGGTGGAGAATGCGTGATCCTCACCAGCCCATGACCTTGAGTGCAGAGAAAGCCTCCTGACCCTGAACTCCAAACACTGGGCTTTCCCTATGCAAAAAATAAAGCCATGGAGATATCCAAATCTATATATTCCAGAAAATTAAGCATTATATGAACTAATACATACCTCCTGAAAACGCAGCAAGGAGTGAGATAATTCACATTAAGTAATTAACACCAAGACTATCATGGAACGTGTGCTCCTGTCAGTTTGAGGCCACAGGACCCTGGAACTACGCTGCCATCCCCCATCAATCTATTTCTTAAATTGCAGGGTAAAGTTAACCACAAATAACAAAGTCACGGAATCAAGCTGTCACAAATTGGCCTCCACATTCCTAAGGCATTTGGAGAGCATATATCGGCAAGAAAGAACAGGGAGAAATAAAGGAGAAGAGAATATAACCCGAGTCAGAAAATCATATTCAAATGTATTTGCAAACCTAGTTTGGGCCCAGAAGAGGAGTGAGAAAGAGAAGGGGCTTTTGCTGGTATCTATTATATGCCAGTTGAAAAATAAGCAGTTCACACTGGCTGTCTCATTTCTTCTCCAGAATAATCCTGCAGGTACATATTATTTTCTTCATTTACAATTAAGAACCGATGCTCCAAGAAACAAGATCTCACAGTTTATGAACAGCAGACCTGGATTCAAACATGAGTTGGTCTGGTTCAATGTTCTTGCTCTTTTGATGTAAGATGTAAGCGTTTAACCTTTTAACACCTCCATTCTCTGCTGAAGGTAAGCCAACCCCTCCAGCCTGCCTGCGATGAAACAAGTCATTAAGGGAAGTGTTAAGTACAATGCAAACATAGAGACCACTTAAAATGGGCTCTCCAAAATGAAAGCTCAGATGGAGACGACTTTCAAGGGGGGCCTCGGTTTAAATGTCCAGCTGGGGGAGAAGAAAGGCTTTAGAGGAAGCCCCTTTCTGCTGGGCTTGTAAATCTTCAGGTTCCTGAATTCCAGAGCAGGAATTCAGGGGAGAAAACAAGGTTTTAGACTGCAGCCTCTGGCTTTTCTAATTGTGCAATGAAGCTATGCTATCTAGCTTCACTCCCGGGTTTTCAATTAATCTACAATCATGAATTTAACAACTAAAATCCATTTGCTAATTAAGTTGTCTGCTGGCCAGATCATCTCCCCTCCCCTGTCTGACAGCAAACTCCCCACACTGTGCCAAGGAGACATGGGGAAGTAGGGTCTTTTCCCCTCCCCCACTGCCCCCCCTGGCTAAAAGGAATGCCCAATGGACAGGGAAAGGAGCCGCCTGGGAGATAACGCCTCAAAATCTAAGTCACAGATGGAAATTGCAACTTGGGGCACATCCTTTGATTTTTGCTTCTAAGTGAAAGCTCATGACGCGTCCCAGCCATATTATCTGTCCGGCCCTTGGCAGCTGGTTATATAAAGTAAGGACATTAAACTTGGGCCAGGAAGCACTTCCTAAAGAACACTGACTGTTGTTTAGAAGCACATTGACTGGGGTGCCTGGGTGGTTCAGTTGGTTAAGCCGCTGACTTTGGCTCAGGTCATGATCCCAGGGTCATAGGATCGAGTCCTGAATCAGGCTCCTTGCTCAATGGGAAGCCTGCTTCTCTCTCTGCCTGCTTGTGCTCTCTCTCTCTCTAATAAATAAATAAAATATCTTTTTCTTAAAAAAAAAAAAAGAAGAAGAAGCAAGTTGACTTTGGAAATTTAGTACCTCTCTCTGTTTTTGCTCATCTGGAAAATGGAACTAATAGGACTGATCCTGGCGTCACAGTGAAGAGTTAATGAATGAGATAGGAACTCATCAGTGTCTTATCCTCCACCGAGCACGGGGAGATCGTGCCATGAAGAGCTTGAGTGGTCGATGTTCAAAATACACTAAAAGGGATAGGGAGAAGGGAGTCTACTGGCAGAAAGTGCCTGGGAAGTGAAGGGGATGGAAGAGGTGCCTGGCTGGGGAGTGGAGATACTCACTGAAGGAAAGGAAGGAACAGGGTTGGAGAATGAGATGTAAGAAAGGGGAAAATGAAGTAGGCAGATGGAAGCGATGTTGGGCTTTTACCCTGTCTTGTGGTCAGCTTCTGCACCATCGGCAGATCACAGATGCACAAAGGTACAGATGCACAAAGGGCCCGGACTGCAGTTGATGGGCGGAGAGAAGGACCACACAACTCTCCACAACTCAGGTAAAGCCTGAGCAGTTTTCTGCTTTTCCTTTCTTTTCTTTTTTGGCAAAAGTACCTGACAGTTTCCGCCCCTTGGCCAACCTCCCTTTGTCTAGCCTGTGCAGAGAAATGTAATCAACAAGCTTTAGGAAGTAGTTGGGAGCTCTGGAGACCTGCAGCCCAGACCATTCACCTTAACATAACACTACCCCCAGGCACCTTGATTTAGGAAGGAAAGAAACCAGATTTAAATGTATGTTCCCCGGTGCAGGGAGGGGCTGGGGGTGGGTAGCAAGATCTTGGAACACCTGCCAAAGCACAGGAAGCATCAGACCACTGAGCCTCAGACTCTCAGATTTCTGAGTAGAACCATCGGCTGTAGAAGGGAAGGTTTTGGGGATTTGATTCTAAGAAGAATGAGGCTACAGGACAGCACTGGAACCCAGTCAGAGTCTGGGAGTCATTGAGAAAGACCCAGGGCTGCTTGCCAGCTGGGAGAATACTGATAGTGCACAGTATGGAAGGTGGTTACCTTGGCTGCCAGTGACACTATGCCCGATGCTGGGTTAAGGACCATTGTCCAGGGACAGCACACTTCCGCTGCCTCCTCCCTGCTGCTGGGAGACGTTATAAGTTACAAAGACTATCTTACTGAAGTCAGATTGCCCTCTGTGGACCTCTAACTCAGGCTGTAGGTTATCTGCTTCAGGATTTACCAAGCTTGAAATGGGGAATCAATTTCTTTAAAAATCATCTCCCCACCAGGGGCATCAGAAGAAGAGATATCATGGTGGGGGCAGGGAGGAAGCAGACTCTTAACAGCCTCGTGTTTCAAACCTACAGATAGGTGTCCAAGAATACTGGCCTTCATTCACTCATTCGATAAATATGTAATGACTGCCTCTTTTGTGACAGTTTTTCTGCATATAGGCTATGAAAGAAAGAGACAAATTTCCTGTCCTCAGAGATCCAGGAAAGCAAGTATTAAGCCAGGAATCACACAAGATTGTGAGTGGCCTGCCCAAGCATATGGTCTCCAGACAGCGATGGTATGCCACGAGAGGTAGGACAGGAGGCGTTCCTAAAAGTCCTGGAGCACAAACTCTCATTCCCCAAATACGGAAAGTAAGTCCACAGAAGGGGAACTTGGTGAGTATCATTTCATTTGGTTGTGAAAGGATGAAAGTGCTCCCAGGTATGATCACCTGGCTGGCCTCAGTCTCTGACAGCTGAAGGAGATGGAAACTTTTGAGTCTGAGTCCTGTCTCTTCCACGAAACCATCACAAATGACCTCAGCCTTAAACAGTTCCTTCCTTCTCTGCATTGAAAGCCCTTGATTGTACAGGCTACTCAGATCTAATAAACCATATCTGGCCAGAGTTTCCTACTTCCTGCCAACCTTAGGAGCTATAGTTACTCAACCCCCAGATGTAGTCTCACGTCTCCACAGAAGAGGAAATTAATATTTATTCTCAGAGAGGCAAACTGTGAGGACCACTCCATCCTCATTCCAGAAATCTTTGAGGTAATCTTGCTTCTAGACCCACACTCAAACCCTGGACCTCTGCTCCACAGAGACTGGGCTCCAGCTTTTGCTCTTTTATATCATATCTCATTTCTCATAACCCAGGACTGGGTTCTGCTGATCTCCTGAGATTACACATGACTTGGACTGAGGGCTAGATTTCCCCTCTCTGAACTCCCACGTCCCAGAGTATGGTTAGGTTTTGTTGCTGTCTGCCCTCTCCTGAGCTGGTCATCAGTCTCTAGCCCTGCACCAAGGATCAGCCCTCTGAGCCTTGTCGCCATAGGTGCCCCATCTCAATCTCTGCTTGGATATCTGGTTATGTATCCCACACATCGCCTGCCCTCTCCCCTCATCCTCTAATCAGTCAGTTTCAGATCACTTTCTCATTTGCAATTCTCTCTAGTTAGATACCCCCAGCTAACACCAGCCCTCCTTGGAGTCTCAGTTCTAGATCCTTAGCAACCTGCCCCTCTGGGACAAGGCTGCCTCCTGGTCTCTGTGTTCCTCTGAGGACCCCACATATAGTCGATTCTTAGTGGTCTTTGAGTGGTGGACAGGTCCTTCCCATGTAGTTCCTGAGGCAAGGGCACAGTGAATGACCTGGACAGCCTCTCACTATGTGATGACAGAACAGGTAGCAGAGCATCCATGTCTCCTGTGCCTGCTTAGCCTGGACCGTCCTCAACTCCTTTCTGGGCCAAGGCTCATGCTGTCAATGTCAAGTCTTCGCTGCTCTCATCTCAGGAACTTGTGAGTCACAAGGACATTGCCAATGCTTCAGAGGAATAAAAAATAAGTAACAGTGCTCAGGCTGAGCATTTTTCACCCATATTTCTACTACATCCCACTCTCCCCTCCTGTTTTTCTTCTCATCTCCTCCCCTTCCACCCCACCACTTGCAAGGAAGAAAATAATAACACATAGGAAGGCTAATTCTAAGTTTGTGCGTCCCAGTGTGCATCCGGGTGCACCTTCAAGTCCTGTTATTTTCTCCTGTGTCTGGCTTTGACAGGACTGATGACATTTACGTTTTCCAAAAGCTTCAATAAGAGCCACTTTAGCTGCAATCACCTCCACCTAATTTCTCCAGTCTTTTTTTTTTTTTTTTTTTTTTTGGCTTAAATCACACAACAGAACTAAGGCCTGAGTTGTTCTGACAACTTGTCACCGAATAGGGCTCAGCCCAAATGGGCTGTCTTGAAAACCAAGGACAAAAGGGAAAAAATGGACTAAGTGGCCTGAAAATTAAGTGGAATGGCTGGAGGAAGAGAGGAGATTGGCATGAGTCAATTTGGTAAAGTTCTAGAATAAGTAACTCAATACTGTTTGGGGCCCAGAGCAAACAGAAATTGTTCCTATTCTGTAGACAGGGAGTAACGGGGTCTGGGACTGGAGGGGGCCAGTCACCCCTTTGCCCATGGGAGCCTTCATCCCAGGGAGGGAAGGTGGCTGGACCTGGCAGCTCTCCAGCTACTGGGGCAGAACCCCTCAGGGAAGGGATGAACGCCATTCTTTCCATATGACTCTAGATAGAAAGATTAGTGTCCTGGTGAAACTGGGGCCCAGATGTTTTGCCTGAAGCTGCCCAATGACTCAGCATGGAGGAAGGACACTAGATGAAACATTGCATCCATTGTTTAAATAAATGCATCTATTAAAGATATATGTTTATATTTTACATATCTGTAAATGCTTATATATAAACACACACACACACACACACATAACTTCAAAAATCTAAGCACTCATCTCAATTAATTTTCACAAGGTAAACTCACTCATAGAACCACTACCCAAACCAAGGTTTAAAAAAAAGAAAAAAAATCCAGTAAGCTCCACTCAGCTCCCTCTCAATCACTAACTCTCCTAAATGTATCATCATCCTGAATTCTGAAACTATGGATTAGTTTTGCTTATTTCTGTACTTTATGTAAGTGGAATAATAAGTAAATGTGTGTTTTTCTGTATCGAATCCATGTGTTTTGGAATGGCAATAAGCCATTCATTTTCATTGCTATATAGCATTCCATTGTCCATCACAGATGGCTTCCCTGGCACACTTGATGGACACCTGAGTTTTTTCCAGTCTGGGATTTTGTAAGCAATGCTACTACGAAGGTTCTTCATGTCTTGGTGCACGTGAGTATTCACTTCTGCTTGGCTACGTCCCTGCAGGGAGAACTTCAGTTCACCGGGTGTGCCTACGGTTGGTTTCTGGAGGTGCCACCCACCAACTTTCCAAAGTGTTTGTACCACTTGACCCTCCCATCAGTACAAGAGTTGCAGTCACTCCACTTTCTTACCAGCACTCCCTGTCAGAGTCCAGATCCCTCTGGATCAAATGTGGTTTTACTTGGTGTTTCTCTGATATCTAAAGGTATGCATCTCCTTATCTGTTACACACTAGACACCTTGGTTAAGGCTTCTGCTCTTGATTTTCCTAATGAGTTCTTGGTCTTTCTTCCTTGATTGACAGGATTTCTTTATACATTCTGAAGACAAGTCCCCTATTGGTATACGCACCAGACAGAAAGTGTGACATACCGCCAACCAGTCTCAGCTCCTCATTCTTTCTTTCATCTGCCTTCCAGCTTTGCTTGAGGCCTGATGTCACTCACCTCATTGTCTCTCCTTTCAGCCCAGGCTCCCACAAACATTTCTCACTCTAAGTCACTCCCATGTGGTCTGGATGCTAGTACCTGAGAGTCCCCTCCCAGAGGCACTGCAGCTATCAGCAGGCAGACACACGCTCACCCAGTCCTCGTGCGCCAGTCTTGGGCTGCACCCCAACCTTAACACAGCCCCGAGGCTCACCCGTGACTGTGAGCTCGGAAGGGACCGGGGTTTAGCTGTGGAGGTGAGCTCTGTGTGGGGGTATGCAGATTACTTCCATCCTCTCTGAAGCATGACGATAGCGCAGAAGACCAGTATCATTATCAGTGGGAGGGCTTTTCCAGAATCAAACAGCAAACACCTGAGAAAAGATCCTCCTGTATAGAACATTCATTTTTATCAGTGAAAAGGCTGCTGGTCTGGCCAGAAGTCAGGCGTCCAGGATCCTGTCTCATCACTGCCTAGAGTGACCAGCCTATTTTGCTTTGCCCAGGATGGTCCCAGTTTTAGCTCTGAAAGTCCTGCTCTCTGGGAAAGACCCTCAGTGAGAGGGCAATTGTTCATCCAGTCACTGTCTCTAAATAGCTGTGTGTTTTGGAGAAAACTACTTTCCTACTTTGAGCTACAACACTTTCATCTATAAATTGAATTGGGAATAAGATAGTAGATCTTTGGTTTTCTTTCCGTATCTGACTTCTTCTTGTTGTAGTTGTTGTTCTAGGATCTTCTAGTGACATATAATCAAAAGAAAGACACAAAAATTCCTTGATGGAGGTGGGTGTATGCCCATCTCTGTTAACATTTCCCAAAGAATAATGGCTGCCAAGTACTGAGGGCCATAGTCTGCTATGCATTGTGCTATCTGTTCCATGTTTACAATTCCCTTTAACCCTCGTGACATCCCTGGGCTAGAGCATTACTGGCACCATTTCACTTGTGTATGTGGAAATAGAGGCTCAGAGAGTTGGAGCACTGGGCTCAACATAACACAGTTTGTCAACAACAGACCCCCAGTTTGCCTCTTTCCAGATTCTCTGGGCTTAACCTTAGCATGTCACACCAGCTCTCATCTAACTGCCCTGGGCTTTCAAGTCATCACTTGTGAAATGATGCTCTTTTACTTCCTGGCCTATGCCTGTCCCAGGACAAGGTGCTTTCATGAGACTCATCTGATAACCACCTTACAGGGTTGTCATGCAATCAAGGAAGAGCCTTGAAAAATTAAAAACTTTCTCTGAACAAAAGAGATTGTTGTTAATAATGCCTGGAGAAAGCCAGAGCATGCTCACATGGTTTGGACAACTAGGATGTGGCAGGTCTGAACAAATGCTTCCTCTTTCAAATAACCTTTCTAAATTTGATGTTCCATGTGCCTAAAGAGACCAGAAACTCATCTAGAAGGAGAAAAGAAGCTATGAGAACAAAAGAGAAAGCAAGAGCCAGGGGACCCAACAACCAATTTTCAAGAGTCTATTCCTATCAGCATGAGAATTGACTGGAAACATTAAGATCGGACATTTATACTCTGTTTTCCAGACTATTCTCACATTTCAAACGGCATAAAACTCTGTATCAGACCATGTCTGAATATGTAGATTAGAGTCTAGTCATTGAAAGGCTAGACAAGCCTTGTTCCAGATAGCAAGAAACAGAAAACAACAAATACCAAAACAACAAAAATCGGGGTAATAATAAAACAAGAAGGGGTGGGGTCGGGGGGAACCAGCAGAGGGTATTACAGATGGTCCAGGACAGGTCCATGCCCAAGCTGTGGACTCTGAGAGGACTCCAAGAACCTCCTCTTGAGGTCCTGATGAAACCACAGACCTTAGTCCACAGAGAAATGTACAAATATAAAACCACATTCATAGAACATTCCATATGACACAGGGTGTCCAGAGACCCAAAGCTTATCCCCAGAACCTCTAGCCATCACCAAGCCCTCACTTTTAGGGAAGTAAACTTTAGACTAGAAAGGTATGGTAATATAGTCCTGGGAAAACGTGCGCATTCAAGTGGAACTCATCCCTCTTAATGCAAGCTTGCATCTTCAGTTGTTTGCTGTTAAAAACACAGGCATACCTCATTTTACTGTACTTCACTTTGTTGCACTTCATAGACATTGCATGTTTTACAAAGTAAAGGTTTGTGACAACCTGCATCGAGCAAATCTATTGGAGCCCTGTTTCCAGTGCTGTTTCTCAAGATCAGCAAGATGGTGGGTGGCAGTCTCAAGAGGGCCCCCCAGGTTCCTGTCTCTAAACTAGAACTATTCTTATGGAAGGGGGTGGAATAAATGCCCATCTTTAAGGCCAGACTCTGCATCTCTTGCACTCACTGCACATGCTGTATAACTGTCCTCAGCCTTTCTGTCCATACTGGAAGGTCCACTATGCCCCTGATGTTCCCACAAAGATGGGTGTGTGTTTCTGGGTGATTCTTCACCATGAAGATATCTCCATTAGAGTTCAGGGACTGGACTTCCTTAGGAAAAGGACACTGAGCTTCCTCTCCCAAAGCTAATAGAGTTTCCCAAGTCCTTACATGAAGATAAAAGTTAGGAATAAACAGCAAATTCCAGAAATGGCACTGTTCGTGATTTGAAATCCACATTTCTATCATTTGTCCCGGCTCCAAGCATGAATGCTTTCCATACTCCTGGAGCCCATGTGGGGACAAAGGCGTGGGGTGCTGGCCTTTTACCCAGAGGATCTCTTGAGAACTCCTCCCCTTAATGTCTGCCAAGGTGGAGAGTGGGATGCATATGAATTGCTGTGCTAGCTATCCTAGGGGGACAGATGCAGGGGGAATGCCAGCTGGCGGTTATCCTGAGAGTTCACATCCATAGCAGGCCCTGTGGGGGTGAGTTCCAGAGGGAAACCTTCCATCTTCATTCCAGGTTCCCTGCCTGGCTTAGGAGTTTCCAACCGCCCCACAACAACTGGATTGTCCACATGGTGATGAGCATGGATATAGCCTAGGCCGTGGGTGACTGTTAATTTTATTATTACTCTTAACCTTGAGCATAATCCTTGGAAAGTTTCACATACTTTCTTGAATTCCCGCATCACCCCTGTGGCGGCTTCTTCCTCACACCGCCTAGCTCTCAGTTCCCTCCTCCTTCCACTTCCTTTCCCTCTTCTCACCCCTTCACACGGCTGTTCAATTAATTTACTCCCAGAAAACAAAATCCACTGTCGGGAGCATTTGCTTTCGAAGGCTGGTTCCCTGCAGTCTTACAACTACTCCTAACAGCAGTGCATCAAGAGAAAGTCATTAGGAAGGAGAGGCAATGCTCTGCACACTCCCTCGTGGCTGTGTGCTTGTGTTCTTAGCTGGTTCTGCAGAGCAGTTAACAGGCAGGGGAGGCAGAAACAGAGAGGCCAGGGAGAGAAGGAAGGACAGACTCTGCCCCAGAGAATGGTATATGCCTGGGGAAGAGGAGCTCCAAGGTCTGGGTGCCAGATTCCAGAGAATACAGCCGTGGGAATATAGTCCTGGGAAAACATGCGCATTCAAGTGGAACTCATCCCTCTTAATGCAAGCTTGCATCTTCAGTTGTTTGCTGTTAAAAACACAGGCATACCTCATTTTACTGTACTTCACTTTGTTGCAC